>NC_080179.1:25726305-26008531 GCF_950295315.1 Erinaceus europaeus | reverse complement strand
GGGGTACAACTCCATACAATTGTCACCACCAGAACTCCGTATCACATCCCCTCCCCTAGTAGCTTTCTATTCTTTATCCCTCTGGGAGTATGGACCCAGGGTCATTCTGGGGTGCAGAAGGTGGAAGGCCTGGCTTCTGTTACTGCTTTCCCGCTGAACATGGGTGCTGACAGGTCAGTCCATACTCCCAGCCTCTCTCTCTCTTTCCCTAGTGGGTCAGGGCTCTGGGGAAGCAGGGCTCCAGAACATAGTGGTGGGTCATCTGTCCAGGGAAGTCCATTTGGCATCATGTTAACATCTGGAACCTGGTGGCTGAAAAGAGAGTTAACATATAAAGCCAAGCAAATTGTTGACTAATCATGAACCTAAAGGCTGGAATAGTGCAGATGTAGATTTGGGGGTCTCCGTTTTGTATACTGCTTCAATTCTTACGGAATATAATATGCTTTGCTGGCTCCAGACAGAGAGACACAATCTCTGTTACATTGGCATATTCTAATTTCTCACCTTTCTACCTTTTAAGGTCATCCTGGAGTGGCACACTGTGTAGAGGATCATTATTAGAGGTTCTAGTTTGGTTAGGCTCAATTTTTTCTTTACACATTTTCCTAGGCCCAAGTGTGTTGGATCTCTTCTTTCTGTGCCAGTAGTAAAATGAGTTCAAAATTTTTGTCTTACATCAAAAGTAATAGTTTTGTAGGGCTGCTGCAATAATTTGCCATAATGAGTGCCTCAGACCAGCAGAAATAGTTTCACAGTTTTAGAGACTAGGAGTCCTAAGGTTTGGTTTGAGACTAGGAGTCCTAAGGTTGGTTTTGAAACCAAGGGTGGTTTGTCTCAGTTGTTGGTAATCCAGAAATTCCTTGGATTATGGGATTATGAGTCTAGTGACTGTCTATATTTTTCCATGTTATTCTTTTTGTTTCTTCATGTTTTCTTTCCTCTGCTCATACTTGTGTCCAAATGCTGCCCCCACCCCCACCCCTTTATAAGCACATAAGTAACTTTGTTACCTCTGTGAGGTTCCTATTTTGAAGCAAAGTAATGTTGGGGAGTTTTGGGAATTAGGTCTTGAAAATGCATTCTTTCTTGGGGAGAGAAATGGGGCACTACTCAACCCACAGCATTTATTTATTTATTTATTTATTTATTTAATTTTTAGAAACAGAGAGAGAAAATTGAGAGGGGAGGTGGAGACAGAGAGAAAGACACCTGAAGCCCTGCTACCTGGTATAAAACATAAAATAATTGTCAGTCTGAGGCCTAGTCAGCAGACAATGTAATTTTTTATATCAAGTGCTCAAATATTTCAAATATAAGAATTGCAAACATATTTGTTATACTTCGATTCAGTAATACTACATTTTCCCTTAACCATAAAAAAATAAACAATTGAAAATTATTTTATTTCCATGTTATTTCCAGTATGGCCTACCATCCATATTGTCATTATACTGGTATTTAATTGAAATTTGCTGATGTTATCTTGGCCAAGTATACATTTTTCAGTTGTCATTCCGTTATTTTAAAATCCCTTTTCTTTATTCTTTTGTTCATCCACACTTTCCTCCAATATCTGATCCACTGTTATGTATACCTGAAGATTCAGTTGGGATAATGAACTTGGTGTCTTATCCTGTTCTTACCACAGCTAAGTTAGTCACCCTTCCTTACAGTTTCCAGAATACATGGGTATGATTATACTTTATACTTAATGTATGTGGTAGTACTTTTATACTGATTTGTGTATGTTGGCTTGCTTCTGTGTGTCCTTTTCAACACTCTACTACATAAGATAATTAATTTTTTAAAAGCAAGCATAGATACCTTTCTTTTCTTTTTCTTCTTTAGTAATTGACATCAGTGTTTGGTACATAGCAGGTATATATTTAATAAATGACTGGTTTGCATAGGATCACATTTTTATTGATGTATTATCACTTGCATTAAAATTAGTAAGGAAGGGAGTGGATGGTTACATACATGGTTGAGTGTACACATGACAAAGTGCAAGAATAATGTTCAAGCTCTCGGTCACCACCTGCAGGGAGGAAGCTTCAGAAGTGGTGACATAGTACTGCAGGTCCCTATTTCTCTCTCTCTCTCTCTCTCCCTCTCTCTGTCTCTCTATACCTCTTTACCCCCCTTCTATCTCAATTTTTCTGTCTCTATCCCAAATAAATAAAATAAATTAAAAAAAATATTTTAAGTCAGTAAGGAGGAAAGTTGTGTTATCTAACATAAGCGTTAGGACAAGCTTCTACTCTGTTTTTAAAGACAGGAATTTTTTCTACTTCGTAAATATTCTGATTTTATATCTACACCTAAGAGTAAAGTAGCAATTTAATATATAACCTTTCAATGTTACCTTTCATACTACTGTACAAATTGCCAAAAGTGAGGATATGTTATCTGATGAAATAGCTAGATATTCTTAGATGCTTATAAATAGCCACTATTTACCACAGGATTTCATTAGTATAAGACAGAGGTGAAGCAGATAAGTTCAGGTATTGGAGATACACATCCTTTCTTCCCTCAGGAAAGATGATGGATAATCTGTTTACCCATATGTAAAATTTCTTCACTCTAGGGCTTTGTAGCTAGGCAACAGATCTTTTTTCTACACAAACTTTGTTATTGTCAGACTGTCAGACTGTCAGATCATCTAAACTTAAAGGAAAAATACATTATTGGTTTTTTTTCACGAGCTTTTAGCCTATATTGATAATTATATGCAAGTAGGACTATTGACTTAATATACATCTTCTATTTTTTATAATTTAGTACATGCAGTTGTCTGTCCAATTCTATCCTTTGTTAGTTCAATTTGAGAGGAATGAAGTTTTCACTTATGTACTCTCTTTTAATTTTTGAATACTTTCTATTTTTCTTAGCATTATTTTATGCTAACAGAATAAAGCCCATGCTTCAATCATATATATTTTAACTCTAGAGGCTATAGCCCTTTGAAGTATTTTATTTTATTTAAGGTACATTTTTATTTAGTTTATAATTTTAAAAGATAAATTTTCCCCCAATACTTCACTTATTGAAAATTTATCTTTTTAGGTGAAAAAAAGGAACTAGAGATTATTCTTAATTATCACTTAAAACTGTTTATATGTCAGACACTATCTATGTTTACAAGGGCAAATATACTATTGTAACTTTTCAATATTCTGTGGGCAGAAAGAGCAGTTATTGAGAAAAGTGTAAAGATGAGGAGTGTGGGAGGAAATTGAAGGCAAAACTGGGAAGGAAACAGGGGATTAAACTGTTAAAGGACTCCATCTACTAAAAAGAGGAAAAGAAACAAGTCAGAGAGAAACCTGGACTGTGGCAGTTGTAAGTTTGAGAGAGATATTGTGAATACATTTAAGGAAGCGAACAGAGAAAAGTATGTGGATTTGAGAGGTGAACACCATGAGTGTATTAATATCAAAGCAAAGGACTGGCACAGCGAGATGAGAGGGCTTAGAACATTGGGGACCCAGAACACAATGACTCAGAAAGACTTAGGTTGATGCTGGAAGTGATGTGTGCACACCTATTGCAAGGAGATAAGAAACTGTACCCAAGGGGGTCGGGCAGTAGTGCAGCGGGTTGAGAGCAGGTAGCTCAAAGCGTAAGGATCCCGTTTTGAGCACCCCCCCCCCCATCTGCAGGGGAGTTGCTTCACAGGCGACAAAGCAGGACTGCAGGTGTCTTTCTCACCCCCCCCTCTATCTTCCCCCTCTCCACTTCTGTCTGTCCTATCCAACAATGAGTGACATCAACAGCAACAATAATAACCACAACAAGGGCAACAAAAAGGGGGGGGGGAGGAAACTGTGCCCTACTGTCCTGTAAACTATTATTTCTCCAATAAAATTATTTGAAAAAAGTATATGGATTTAAAAATGTAAACTTAGGTTGTGCATATTATCCAAATATGAAAAAAAGAGTAGGTTGATGGTCTTTTTAACTCTAATTGCTAGATTGATTGTTCTAGAGACATACATTGGACTGAGACATGAAAGTACTGGTGAAAAGTTTAATCACACATTGGTTATAAGTTATATTTGTATAGGTTATAAGATATTATGAACATCCTGGATTGCCTAAAAATTGTTCTTACTGGCTGAAATATATTAGTATAACAAAGACCCTTGAATTCATGCTTATGTTTTAGAGGTAGAAATGATACAGACTATAGATAATAGTAGAATTAGCATATTGTATAATATTTTAGTGGATGACTAGTGTTGAGTGAAAGAATTAGCTAAATATAGGAATTTGAATGTTATATGCGCTCGTGGGTTCTAATTTTAAATTAGGTTCATGTAGAAGGGTTTATTTAATAACAGTGAAGTAATTACTCATGTTTTTGGCAAATTTTGTCAGACTCTTCTAAGGCTAGAGATCTTGTCTAGATTCATGTGCTTTGAATGTAAAATTCAGTTTTCCCTGTTTAAGATCTTGGCCCCATCTCAGGTTGATTCTGAAGACAAGGACCTGGATTTCTATTCTTCAACCATTTACTTTTCTTAATTCATGCACTAGTTCAAGGGGTCTCTGTAGAAATATCTTACAACCAATTGCTTTTCTAATTTCCTTTTCTAATTGTTTTCAAAAAATATTGGATAGAGACAGCCAGAAATCAAGAGGCGAGGGGGAGATTAGGTGATAGATAGACAGACAGACAGACAGACTTGTAACAATGCTTCACTTCTTGTAAAGCTTTCCCTCTACAGGTGCTAACTGAGGGCTCAAACTCAGGTCCATGTGCACTGTAACATGTGTGCTCAACCAGGTGCACCACTATCTGGCCCTCTAATTTCTTTTCATTACTTCAAATCTTATCTATTTTTTTCTGGTCCCTTCATACATACTTTTAAAAAGTTTGGTCTTGTGGAAAAAAAGCTATTAATTTACCAGAACCTACTCTTTTTTTCCATATGACAAATTTTATTAGAATTATCAAACAAGTTAATACAAAAGAAAATTGAGGTTAATTAGACCTCCTAAAAACTTGGGGCTATTTCCTCCCTAACTCAAGGTCATACCCTGTAAACCTAATACTGGCTTGGATATAACAAATGACATCCAAGACCTTAACAACTGGGAGAAAGTCTAAATAACTCCTTTTGTCTTGTTAGACAAAGAAGTGGCTACAAAAACTGGAAAAGGACAAGAGACTGTGTGACTTAATGATGACCATTTTAGTCAATTCCAGGCTACCTGGGGCCCTAGTCAGAGACTCCTTGGATTCCCCTAGAGCTACTATGAGCCTAGACTTCTAATAGATCCCTCTCTAAGTTGACTTTCTTTTTTTTAAGTCATCGGTGGCCTGTTCTTTTATTTCTGTATTCTCCATGAAATACTAAATAAAAGGGAGTGAAAAGGAAAGATATCAGGCAGGGGAGTGTCATTTACCTAGAACAAAACTGGTTTGGTCTATTGTCCAAACAAAACTAAACAAAAAACAAACACCTAAAATTACTTCTGTTATTCCCAAAGATGGCTAAAATTGCACCCATAAAAATGTGGTGTTTTTTTTTCCTAATGTTAGATGTTTGAAGACTGGCTTTCAAAATATGAAATTTCAACTTAAAGAGGCTGGGTGGGCACACTGGGTTGGGTGCACATGATGTGAATCGCAAGGACCAGCACCAGAATTCCTGTTCCAACCCACTGACTCCTCACTTGCATGAGAGTCACTTCACAGGCAGTGAAGCAGGTCTGCAGATGTCTTTCTCCCCCCCCTCTTTTTCCCCCTCCTCTCTCCATTTCTCTCTGTCCTGTCCAACAACAACAACAGCAATAACAACAACAACAAAAAAAGGAAAAAAATGGCCTTCAGGAGCAGTGGATTCGTGGTGCAGGGACTGAGCCCCAGCAATGACCCTATAAGGGAAAAAAAAATGACTCTTTTATATATAAATGGCAATAGATTATTTTCTAGCAAAGCAATTAAAACTATCTGAAAAATAATGGTGACTTCACTTTCCTTGGAAAGTATTTTTCTGGTTAGAAACACTAATTTGTCCCAAATTGGCAATGTGTATTCTTATAGAAAAGTCATTCCCTTTGCTACTCGGCAAGGCAGGTGGTTCTGGCTTTGGTTCTTGTTGCTATGGGTTCTGTGCACCTGAACCCAATTGTTCAGTCTCAAGTGGAGCGGGGATTGGGAGGGGGGGACTGTCCTGCTGGAAATAAATGGATTGGCACAGTGCTTTGCTCTTGCACCAGACAGCCTCATTGATGGGCTGGGCGGGCACAGGCTATGGAAGGCTCAGGAGGGAGCCAAATAGAAGGTCTGATAATGCAAACATAGACTTTAGCTTCTAAAATAATTCCTGGCACTAAGTAGGGTCTGGCAGCCGCTCACACAGTGCTTAAATGCTGGTTAACACCAAGGCAGGTGCTCTGTATAGGCTGGACAATAGTAAGCACTTAGATAAATATTAGTTGTTGATTTATTCTCACTGTTTTAAGAGTGTCAGTTTCCCAGTCTTCAGGTAGATACTACTAATTTACTCCATCTAGCCCAGTATTTCTTTATTTATTTATCCAGTATTAAAAGCACAACAGAGGAAGTCACAACCATGTTAAAGTGAGACTGTAGGTCACTTGGTCTGGGCAGGTTTACATACATAAATAAACATTTCCAACCTATTAGTCCCATGTCCTAGAGAAGATAGAAGCATATTATTCATCTGCACTATTTAATTATGATAATAAACCAGAGACCTGTTCAGTATCTTTTATGTGGAAAACCATATACTATCGCTGTTGGATATAATTGAGAAAGGGGCCCTCACCTACAAAGTGCAGTGATAATTTTGAACTTTTAAAATACTGAAGCTTGAGTTGTTAATTTACTCAAGTATTTATTGAAAGCCTGAGATGTGTCACTCATTCTGTTGGATGGTAGGTTTCCATTAGGATTGAAATAGCCCCCTGGCTTCAAGGAGCTTATTGTCTAGAGAAGAATATTGTCAACAGCACAGTTTCAACATGCCCCACCTTTGAAGATGAGCAGGTGCTACTGAATGGCTGGAAGGGACTGCTCTTCAGAGGGGAAAAAAAAAAAAGCATTTCTTCTTTTGAAAGTGAAGTAGAAGTTGCTTTTTAAAAAAATGACAGCAAGCTTTAACATGTATACATACTCTGAACTTAACATAATCTCTGTGAAGTGTATTAATTAGTATATCTAAAAAATTACTTTAAAAGAGACCATGTCACTTTGACATCATGTGCATTTAGATTGGGTCAGTAGATTTTAAGTGATAGGACTTTTATTCAAAAGGACCTGAGATCAAAAGGGGTAATAATGGTTTCATTAACTAAAATATTAAATAAATGTAAGAGCTAGAGGTACTCAAGATATATCTATATCTATATGTATATCTATATCATCTATATCTATATCTGTATCTATATTTATATCATCTATATCTATACCTGTATCTGTATCTATATCTTTATCATCTATATCTATATCATCTATATCTGTATCTGTATCTATATTTATATCTATATCATCTATATCTATATCTGTATCTGTATCTATATCTTTATCATCTATATCTATGTTTATATCTGTAGCTGTATCTATATCATCTATATCTATATCTGTATATATATCATCTATGTCTATGTCTTTATCTACATCTATGTTCAACTCCTGAAGTGTTCCACTATGTCTTTGGCTTAGTTTTCTTCTCCGTTGTATTCCTTCAAAGATGGTCTGTCTGTACATGGTACCTTCCTGCAGGTTCAGGCTTCAACCGGATTAAAGAATTATGAGAGTGAGTAGATTCTTTATCAAATGGACCAGTATAAATGTCAGGACTCACTTGCTGACCTCTGACTGGGTAGAGAGTCTAACCCTGAATAGTAGTCAAGAGAACAAGGTAAGAAAATCAATGTTTATGTGTGTGTGTGTGTGTGTGTGTGTGTGTGTGTGTGTGTTTGTAGGTGTATAGTAAAAGGGGCCAGGCAGTGGTGCACCTGGTTGAGCACACAGTTTACAATGCAAAGACTTGAGTTAAAGCTCCCACTCCCTACTTGCAGAGAGGACACCCCCCCTCCTTCTCCCTTCTCCTGACTCAATGATAAAAAGTATTTTATTATTATTATTCCTTTTTTTTTTTTGCCTCTGCAGTTATCACTGGGGCTTGGTACCTACAGTACAAACCTACTGCTCCTAGAGATCATTTTTTCATTTTTATTGAATAGGACAGAGAGAAACTGAGAGAGGATGAGAAGATAGGGAAGGGGAGAGAAAGAGAGACATCTGCAAACCTTCTACACTGCTTGTGAAGGAATCCCCCTGCAGGTGGGGAGCCAGGGGCTTGAACCGGGACCCTTACGTGGGTCCTTGTGCTTCCTACTATGTGCACTTTACCTGATGCACCATCACTGAACCCCTTTAGTATTATTTTGTCACAACTTTTGTCACAATATTCTCAATTTACAGTCTATATGTGTCTAAATTCACTTAGAAAATAAAACTCGAATTTAATCTGTTTTTTTCTATCAATGAGAGGGCCTTGAATATATTTGACTTTATCACTCCCAGCCAAACTTTTACATTCATATGGAGGATATAAAGCTGGAGGGAGAAACACCACAGCACCAGTAGTTCTCGTGTTATAGGACTCTTGTGTAGCACTGGAGTTTGAACCTAGGCCACTACGTAGCAGACACATTCCTTACCTAGTGAACTCTCTCTCAACTCCCTAAATGCGATTTTAATCTAAAATGTCTCTTCACCTGGTAGAAATAAGGATGTAGTTCTCTCTCCCTCTTTCTCTCTCTCTCTGTTTCCTTAAGATTCCACCTCTCCCCAATATGCCAATCTTGGGTTCTCACTTGCCTAGTAAAGTTGTAAGCTGGTTTTATCATCTTGACCTTTCTGAAAATGGCAAACATTTAGAGCAACTCTTTCTTTCAAGAGTGGCCCTTTAAAAGGAAACCCTAAATATATTTGGTGAGTCTTCCTTTTGCAGGGACATAGTACACCACCCCCATCCCTGTAAATTGTTCCTCCTCCCCCCTCCTCTTTTTCTGTCAACCCATCTCACATGAATTATTTGTTTACATTTCATTTCCTTTTCAGGATGGCTCTGGATTGACTCTGTACCTTGCGTGTTTTTCCTTAACAATTTCTAGCACTAGATGTCAAATTTCAGGGCATAAATTACTTCTCTTTTGTTTTGCAAAAATAGCAGTTGCAAAGTAGCATTTGTTTTAGATTTTCCTGTGCCTTATGCCTGCTTGATTGTTGGAACTGGTATCAAGCAATATGAGTGATCCCATTAAGACCCTTATCACTGTGACTGAAAAGAGGACAAGGTGTCTTGGCATAGGGCATTTTAGGCAATCAGATATTTTTTTCTTTAGAAATTCCATATAATTTCCACAGATCAAGTTTTGTTCCCTTGACATGGATGTGGGGTTGTTAGACTCAAATATCTTAATTCACATATGGATGCCCATACCTTCTTTGTGTCGTAGGGTAGAAGAAGACAACTGGAGATCAAAGTTTAATTATGAGAGTATTTCCCAGCGGGGGGGGGGGGCTGTCTCAAAGCTAAGGCACTGTGTAGAGAACATCCTCGGCCCTTGCTGATTATATATGCAAAAATCACAACTTTGCAAGCAAGCAGGGTATAGAAGCTAATATTGGCAGTTAATTTTAGAACTCCCCCTGTTAGCCCTTCACACCTTCTTTTCAGAAAAATCCATACTCCCTGCTCCCTCTTTCTTAAGAGTATTTCCTAAGTGTACTGGAACTCTAGTGGGTCAAGAACTTTCCTGGAACTGACTGACACTGGCAGAGTCACTGTGGAGGCCAAGATGGAGCTCCTCAGGTCAAGCCCTTACATCTGGACTAAACAATCACCTTTTTTTTTTCTTTTATCAGAGCAGTGCTAGTTCATAGTAGTACAGAAGATTGAACCTGCAACCTTTGGTGCCTCAAGGCATGAAAGTTTTTTTTTTGCATAATCATTATACTATCTCCCTATTAATTATTTCTTACGTGATACAAGGAACACCCTGAGGCCAACTGCTGTGATCCCGAGTTTGAAGAGTGTCCGTGTAGATTAACTGAAACAGAGTTGTTTATAGTATCACTGACAAGCAGTATGATTTAAATAATAACTGTCAGTGCCATTCAGATGCTTTTCTTTACAATTGAATGGCATGAGCACATTTTCTTCACTAATTAGAAATCTGTTCTACAAATTTTCATATTTTAGTAACCATTTTAAAAAAACAAATGAAGAAGGAGTCCGGCAAGTAGCACAGTGGGTTAAGCGCAGATGGCGCAAAGCACAAGGACCAGCGTAAGGATCCGGGTTCAGTTCTAGCCCCCGGTTCCCTACCTGCAGGGGAGTCGCTTCACAGGCGGTGAAGCAGGTCTGCAGGTGTCTTATCTTTCTCTTCCCCCTCTGTCTTCCCCTACTTTCTCCATTTCTCTCTGTCCTATCCAACAACAACAACATCAATAACAACAATAAAACAACAAGAGCAACAAAAGGAAATAAATGAATAAATATTTTTTAAAAAAGATTAAAAAGAAATGAAGATTAAGAAAATATCTTCTACTTTTTAAATTGGGACTAGCTGTTAACAATTGAGTGGTGAAGAGTCTGAAGGGAAAGTGGATAATGACTTGATGAACAAAAAGTAACTGTGGTCATAAACCAGAGTTGTCATCTCCTAAAATACAACTCTCTTCACCCCCAGAGTCTGACACAACTAAAGCCAAAAAATTAAATTCCTAATTACCCTAGTGATCGAGACAGAAAATTCCTGACAGAAAAGAAAGACTATTCTGATTAAAGTAGTCAGATAACATAGAGAAAGATTAATGATTCAACATCTATACATTCTGTGGTTTCTCGCACAAGACAAACTGGAGATGAATTATTTTAATTACCTACTTAGTTCTACAATTCTTAGTTACCCTACAATAACAAGCTTTGTATGGAAGATAAAAGTCTTAAAAGGCACTATTTTTGTTTTCCCTTTATTGTATTTGGGGGAGGGCAGGGGTGTTAATGGTTTACAGTCAACAGTAAAACACAGTAGTTTGTAACATTTCTCAGTTTTCCACATAACAATTCATCCTTCTCGAGGTCCTCCTTTGCCATCATGTTCCAGGAACTGAACCCTCCTCCCCACCCCAGAGTCTTTTACTTTAATGCAATAAGCCAAACTTAGCCCAAGTTCTGCTTTGTGTTTTCAACTTATTTTTTTTAAATAATTATTGATGATTGAATAATGATTGGCAAGATTGTGGGATGAGTGCAATTCATAAAATTCCTGCCACCAGAGTGCCATCTCCCCATTCTGCCCATTGGAAGTTTCCCTATTTCTTTTTTTAATCCCTCTGGGAGTATAGACTAAAGATCTCTATGGGTTGCAGAAGGTGGGAGGTCTGACTTCTATAATTGCTTCTCCGCTGGACATAGGCATTGACAGATTGATCCATATCTCAGCCTGTTTCTACCTTTCCATAGTAGGGTAGGGCTCGGGGGAGATGGGATTCTAGGACACATTGGTGAGGTCACCTGTCCAGGGAAGGCAGGTTGGATCATGGTAGTATTATTCAACTTCTGTCTATGAGTGATATCATCCCATATTTATCCATCTCTTTCTGACTTATCTCACTTAAAAAAGAGGCAATATTCTATATGTCATAATCTTGGGGGCAATAGTTGATAAACAAATCCATTACATTGTTTTAAAAAATTGAAGGTTGTAACTGGATGGTGGCCTACCTGGTAGAGTAAATACAGCTATGTGCAAGGAGTAAGACTCAACTAGTCCCCAACTGCAAGGAGAATGCTTTATGAGTGGTGAAGTAGTGCTACAGGTGTCTCTCTTTCTCTCTATCTCTTCCTTCCCTCTGAATTTCTTTCTATGTCTCATCAAAAAAGAAAGAAAATAAAAATTATACATATATATATATATAACTAAATAAGTACATATATGTCTACCAAGAGCAGTGATTCATTGTACAGGCACTAAGCCCAATTGATAACCCCAATGGCAGTAAAAATATAAAATAAAATAGAATAAAACTAAATAAAAGTTGAAGTTTGGGGCTAGACAGTGGCACACTTGGGAAAGTGCACAAGGCCCTGAGTTCAAGCTGTCAGTACTTGCCTGTATGTAGGGAAGCTTCATGAGTGGTGCAGCAATGCTGCATGTATCTCTCCTTTCTCTCCCTAATTCCCTTTCTGTCTTCCATCCTCTATCAGAAATGAAAAAAGTGGAGATTTTTAGGCATACAATCCCAGGAATAATCTAGGTGGAAAAAAAAGCTGAAGGTAATTTATTTAGGTAATGCAGTAAGTCTTCTGGGTCATATTCAGGCTATTTTAAGCATTCAGTTTAAATGGAGAAAGCATTGAAGGCATTTCATTAAGGGTTTAATTCACAGGGTGTGGCCTAGGCATTAGCAAAAGCAAAGTCCAGCAAGCAGTAAGAGCAAATAAAATGAGACTACCATTTAATAAGCCAAATTTGTAATTGAGTGTAGGAATTTCAGGTGCTGGAAATAAACTGCTTTCTGAGAGCTATCATGAACTGAGGCTTTCCCTGATCACTAGCAAATAAAAAAAGCTTTATTTAATATAGTGTTGTTACATATATGCATTTTGCAGGGTTAGAATCAATCACATTAATAATCAACACCTTTTGGAAAGAAGCAATGTTTGTTAACCCAGCCTCAGTTTATAATTTATTCTTCTGCTGGGATCTTCACTGACTT
This sequence comes from Erinaceus europaeus, assembly GCF_950295315.1. Taxonomy (NCBI): domain Eukaryota; kingdom Metazoa; phylum Chordata; class Mammalia; order Eulipotyphla; family Erinaceidae; genus Erinaceus; species Erinaceus europaeus. The sequence goes on along the minus strand of NC_080179.1, from coordinate 25,995,756 downwards.
CATTAAAAACAAACAAACAACAACAACAAAAAACCTGCTTGGTTTTTTGTGCTTGCCAAGAAACAAACATTTTAGAACCAGTAACGTAAAAATCAGTCATGATTACTTAGCTTGCAGTGACAGAATGCCCACCCATAACTGACTTACTCAAAAAGAGTATTTATTGACTCACGACATTTTTTTAAGTCTAGAAGGTGGTATAACATTTGGCATTCTTACACTTGCATATTAAAAAAAAATCTGGATATAATTTCTCTTCCAGCTGTATTCTTTTCTTGCTGTCTGCATATATCTGCTTTTTTTTTCTCTTATGCCAAGAGGTGCTCCTGAAGCTTCATAATTGTGTCCTCACAATGATACTTGAATTGAAAAAGTTCCAAAGTGTTCATATTAATCTGTTGTCCTGATTGAGACTCATGTCCAATCTTGAACCAAATTTGCTAATTAGAGGGATACAATATTTAAGTTATATACCACCAGCAAAGCCTAGGCAATGCTGCTACATGAACTATAGCTACAGAAAGATTACTGAAGGATAATTGAAGTGTGGATGTAAGAAGATGAAGAGGTGGGAGTTGGGCGGTAGAGCAGTGGGTTAAGCGCACGTGGTGCAAAGCACAAGGACCAGTATAAGAATCTGGGTTCAAGCCCCTGGCTCCCCACCTGCAGGGGAGTCACCTCACAAGCAATGGTGAAGCAGGTCTGCAGGTGTCTCTCTTTCCCTCCCCCTCTCTGTCTTGCCCTCCTCTCTCCATTTCTCTCTGTCCTATCCAACAACAATGACAATAATAACTACAACAATAAAACAACGAGGGCAACAAAAGGGAATAAGTAAATTAAAAAAAAAAGATGAGGAGATATGCACATAGTTACAAGGACAGCAAATGGACACTACAGATGTGTCCCTGCTGGTTAGTCTAAGCAGAGGCTGGTGAAGCTAAATAAGAGTATTTTGTGATGACATCTCAAGATGACTAAAATTTTATTCCCTGGAAACGGTTCCCTAGAAGATTACAGATAAGCTATAGAATATACTTATGGTAGTTGAATATGCGCATTGAGTTTGACAGTCCTGGTATATAAGGTATGTGTACATCTTACTCTACTCAACACCAAAGTTCTGTTGCACTATTCAAATGGCAGCCATCACAGTTTTCACAAAGTCTAATAGTTTGGTTATTTTTTGTTTGTTGGTTTTGGTTTTGCAAGTTTGATCAATACTGTTACATGAGAAGAGAGAGGATGGAATGTAAAAATGAAATTGAATGACATGAAGAAAGATGAGAGTATGACAAATTAATATTCCCGAAGTTATTTTTGTGGGTTTAAGCATTAGATAAGCTTTTAAGAAAGTTGTTAATACTTTTTTCTTTAGAAGTTGTTAAATCTATTAATATTTCATAAGGGCCTTTTAGGGAATATTTGCAGTGTGGTATTTCTGAAAGGCTCATGAGTAGATTGTGAATTTCAACTATACCTAGAAAGATATTGCACTTAAGCAAGTGATAATAATAACACTAATAAATCTACTTTATCCTAGTTTATTATATTTGCATAGATATTATAAAAACATTTACAGAGTGTTTATTATGCTCTGGGAACACTAACTTTATTTTTACTTGATGATAAGGATCACAGAGTAATTAACTAATACTAAAAAGGTTAAAAATGTTTTCAAGGTCATAGAAGTAGTAAATAAAAATCTGGGATTTTCCCCCAGGGTTATCTTTCATTCATAATCTCAGCAGACATCAAAGTATTGATGATATACTTATTAGATGATTACATTTCTGAATCAAAAGATAACATTGCCTAGAGAAAGGATGCAATGTGGACAGGGGCAGTCAGAATATGTTTATTAGGCTCAACTTCCCAGCAATATCTTGGGAAGAGGTTAAGAGAGATGGTGGACTGGCTTAAGGATCCGGGTTCGAGCTCCTGGCTCAGGTCCCCACCTTCAGGGGAGTCACATCACAAGCAGTGAAGCAGGTCTGCAGCTGTTTGTCTTTCTCTCCCCCTCTCAGTCTTCCCCTCCTCTCTCCATTTCTCCCAGTCCTATCCAACAATGATGACATTAATAACAACAATAATAGCTACAACAATAAAACAACAAGGGCAACAAAAGGGAATAAATAAATATTTTTTTAAAAAAGAGAAATGGTGGAGAGTTATTATCAAATAAGGATTGCATGGCATAAGAACATGGTCTGAAAATTCACTATAGACCTTATAAAAGATTGCTATTTGATTCATTTCTTTGGGGAAAATGTTCTAGTCTGATTTAATAGAAGTGGCTTTTTTTTCCCTGCAGAAACCTTTGGGCTATACTCTGAGATGTAGAGATAGATATTTCCTGGTACAACCAGCTCTGCCAACATGCTTGAGTAAGCAGAATTATTCCTCTAAGCTATCTGAAATGGAGCTGAGATACCAATAAGCAAATCATAGCATACACAGATGGAAAAGACAAACATTTATTCCATCCAGTTAGTGCTTACATTAATCTGATTAATGAAAGCATGAATGAAAGCTATTTACTCGAGTATGTTGCGAAAGAGCACCATTAATTCAGCTCTTCATCCTAGGAGACACACTGTGGTTGTTGGCTCTCATTCTGCTTTTAACCTCATTGCTTTCTTCTTTAAAAGCCATGCTTTTCCTGTGTTTCCGCATGTCTCCTCCTAGTTGAAGTTGAACTAGTGCATAGCCAGAGAAGAGATTTTGCTTGTTTTCCCCATGATCAGACCCAAATAAAAACAGCATTTTATATAGAAACCCACCATACCATACCACTGTCTTCAAACAAGCTCATATGCACTTGACAATTGTCCTAATGAAAGCAACAGTAGGAAGAGCATCCTAAGCCTTTTTTTTTTTTAGGAGTTTTTGAAGGGCTTTTAGTTACCATTTGGATTTTTTTTTTTAATTTTTTTAAAATATTTATTTTATTTATTTATTCCCTTTGTTGCCCTTGTTGTTTTATTGTTGTAGTTATTATTGTTGTTGTCATTGTTGGATAGGACAGAGAGAAATGGAGAGAAGAAGGGAAGACAGAGAGGAGGAGAGAAAGATAGACACCTGCAGGCCTACTTCATCGCCTGTGAAGCAACTCCCCTGCAGGTGGGGAGCCGGGGCTCGAACCGGGATCCTTATGCTGGTCCTTGTGCTTTGTGCCACCTGCGCTTAACCCGCTGTGCTACAGCCCGACTCCCTACCACCTGGATTTTTATCTAACTTTCCTCTGAACATTTTAAAGCAGCAGCAGGTTTATTTCCAACTTTTTGTCTGTTGCACTACAATTAGGTTTTTGGAGATAAGTTGTTTTTATGTAAACACTTCTCAAAACAGATGTTATAAGATTCCTTGAGATACATAAGGTTCAAATCTGATGGAAATGACAAATAAAATAGTCTGTTGCTCAAAAGCTGATGCTGGCTTGGTTCTGACTTTAATCTTAAGATGTTTTCTGAAGCTGATTTGTTGAATATGTTAGTGGAATTAATATGACCTGCCTTCATAAGTGATCTTCATTTCATAAGTGGGTCTCCAATTTACCTAAGGAACCAGAGAGATTGTTTGTTATGCAGGTTTGAGTCAGGCTTTTATTACTCTAGAGCAAGATTCAGGGCTGTGATGGTCTTCCTTCTCTGTCTGCTTCGCTTTTTCTGTCTTAAGCTTGGAGCAGTGAAACCCTGGTGACACATACATACACATACAAAAATAAGAACTAGAGTTTGTAGTTTGATAAATATAAAAATGAGAGTGTTAAAATGTGGGAAGTGACTTAAAATTTAAATTAACATAAAGTTAAGATACTTAGTAAGGAAAAAATATGCCAAATAATAACTGAAATATAGATTCAAGTTATGTTCAAACAAGTATAATATTAATTTAAAATTTAGTCAAGGTAGAAGACAGAGAGAAGGTAAAGCTTTAAGTGCTAATTGAAACTGTGGTTTGTAATGGGTCAGATGGTGGTAAACATGCCACCATACACAGGGATCTGGGTTCAAGGCCCTAATCCCCATCCACAAGAGGGAAACTTCATGATTGGTGAAGCAGTGCTACAGTTATTTCTTATTCTCTCCCCTTCTCCCTTGTCCCTCACAGTTTCTCTCTGTTCTATCAAATAAAATTTATTTAAGTAAATAAATAAATGTAGTTTTAACATTTTTTCGTATTTAGATGTTATTTGAGCAAATCAAACATTCATAGAACTTGAGCTCAGCAGAGCTGGGTGAGAAGTCCAAATAAGTTTATGACAGAAATTTTTATACATTTATAGGTAGATATATTGCTGTTGTTATATTAACCAGTGAAAGATTTCTTGATTTCCTTCTTGATTCCAATCTTACAAGGATTGTGAGCTCTGTTATCTTCTAGGCTTGTCTGTATTGTGAAATATATCCCACTCTACGCTAATCTTAGTTTCATTTTCCTTCTCATCTTTTATAGCATGAACTTACCTGAAACACAGATTTTGTTTCATTCATCTTTGAGTCGCTAGCATCTAATGCAGGGTCTCTTAGTGTTTATCTGTACACAACAGAAAAACTACTGTTGTGTAGATGTATAGTACATCTACACAACAGTCTAGATGTACTATACATTTAGAATTGCCTTTATTTAAAGAGGTAGGGCAGCTTTGAATATTGTGCCCTATCTCTTTAAAGTCCGTATGACTAACATCAAGAGGTGCAAGTGAGGTAGAGGAGAGCCCAGGAGCTATTTGTAGGAAGAAAGCCTTGCTCTGATCCTTTGCTTCTGCCCACAGTGTTAATAACACTTTGTTTTGCACCCACACTGTCGATTTCATTCCAGCTGGGACTCTTCTGATTAGCAGCTTGCTCTTTCTGTTCCCCGAGACAGAATACAAAAGGAAAGACCATAATGACAAAATGAAATAAATGATATCATAGTGTGACTGTATCCTACGTCAATGTCAAAAGAACAAAGCTGTTCAAAGGTTCTCTGGGATTTCTATCCAGTACTGTCTACTGATAAATTTAAAATAATTTTGTAGCACTTTGCTGTTTCAAAAATGCCTATACAAGCAGTTTTCTACTTGATTGATCTTTATAATGATCTTGTCAATTCCAGTGCTGGGAAGAGCTTAGTATTATATCAAGGATAAGGGAGGGAATAATAAGTCATCTTGATGGGTTGATAGAATCTGTATAGGGAGGTTTTAGACTTACAGTTAAAAAAATAAAGAAGTGATGGAAGACAAACCTACATAGAAAGGGAGGCAGAAAGCATATTATGGAAAATATTGCTTACTGCTCTAAGGAACTAAGACTTCATCCTGGGACAGTAGTGAATCATTGAATATTTTCTAGCAGGGAACATCTATGATGACTTCAGTGTCTAGTAAAAAATATTTAAAAAGTACAATTCCTTCAATGGGAACAAAGCAAATAGTATTTTCTTTCCTTCTTAAGATATCCTCTTCACATGAAAATGAATGAGAGTCTTGCTATCACAAGGAGAATCAGAGGCACACTTAAAATTTTTTCCCACCAGGATTAGGCAGGTGCTCCATGGCTACAAAATTCCTCTGCTGCCAGTGGACAGTTTGTTTATTTTTTTTAATAGGGGAAGAGGGACAAATGAAGAGATATAAAGGGAATGCACCACAACACTACTTCACCACATTTGAAGTACCCTATGTGATAGCTGGGGATTTGAACTGGGTCTTCCTACACGGTAAATTGTGCAGTCTAACAGGTGAACTGTTGTCTGGCCTCCAAGGTACATTTTACATAACATGCAAAAGCAATTATCTGCAGCTATTAGTACATTAACATTATAAACATGACCCTCTTTGCCACTATAATCTTTTGTCTGATAAAACAGAAAACAAACAAGAATGAAAAGAACAAGAGATTGAGAGCCAAGACAGAGACCTAGAATTAATGGCATGTGGAAGAAATCCTGAACTTTGTTGCTATAATCACAACCACCATTAAATATGTCCCAAAAGCAAAACTCCCGCTCTCATATTTTAAGCCATCTGTGCTGGTACTCTATTCTAAACTTTAAGGCTGGATGATTCTTAACTGACAGTATTAAAAATACTGACTCAGCTACTTGAAGACAACACCTGGCTTATGCTCTGCAAGGATGCTGCTTTAAAGCAGGAAATTTCATGTGAGGGCAGGATCTCCAGGCCAGTGGTGGAGGAAGTATGCAGGAGAAGTCAAAGTGGAACAAGACAGAGTCTTATAACCTACCCTTAGACTTGTAAATGGAAACTGAAGAGGACAAAGGAGACACTGAGTTGGCCAGCCAACTCTGAGTTTTACCCTTTCCTTCTGCACTCCTCTCCTCCAAGACCAACCCCCACACCAGAGAGGTAAGGGAACCAGCTAAAGACAAGGAATTTCTCCTTTGGAGTTAATCTCATTACCAAGGTTCCAAGCTCAGCAGGAGTCCTCCAAAGGAGGAGAAAATTTTTCCCAAGCCAAGGTCTTCTCTCTCTCTTTCTTTCTTTCTTTCTTTCTTTCTTTCTTTCTTTCTTTCTTTCTTTCTTTCTTTCTTCCTTTCTTAGGGCTGGAGGTCTGAGTGGCTGACTACCTAGACCTATCATTGCCTCTGCTGGGGCTGTGAGACTAATCTTCAGTATCACCAGGGTTAATTTATCTTTCTTTCTTCCATTTATCTCTTGAGTTTGTTTGATAGTTGCTTCTTATAATTATTTGGTTTTGCTTTATTTAGGAAGGGGAAAGGTTGTGTGCAGTCAATCTGGAATAGTTTAATCTGCAGACTTATTGTTAGGATTTATTTATTTATTTATTGCTGTTATTTGTTTTAACTTCTTTCTGATTTGACCAAAATTAGTTGTTGTTGTTTTTCCATTGATTGGTGACTGGTTGTGTTCTCTAATGTGGGAGGAGCTTTCTTTTCTTTCTCTCTTTTCTTCTCTTTTCTTTTTCTTTCCTCTCAGATTTGAAAAATATTTTTTCTTTTGCTGCTGTTTTTTCTGTATTCACTTGCAGTTGTGATTTAGCTTGTGGAAGAAGTCTGATTTATAGTAGTGTCTGTCTCTCTTTCATCTTCTTTCATTTCTCTTCTTTCCTACTATCTCTAGAATTTATAGTTGATAGTTGATTTTTGTAATTGTCTGTTCTTTATTTACCTTAATAAACCCAGACTTACAAACACCAAAACACATCATAGTTGCAATGAAAAGAAGGATAAAAAAAAGACCCTGAAGGATGCAAGAGAAAAACAAAAGTCACAGACAGCGGAAAACACATAAAACTATCATCAGACTTCATACAAATCCTAAAAACCAGAAGAGAATGGCAAGATATCTATCAAGCTTTCAATGAAAAAGGGTTTCAACAAAGGGTAGTATATCCTGCTAGACTGTTATTCATACTAGATGGAGTGATAAAAACCTTCTTGGACAAACAACTGTTAAAGGAGGCAATTATCACCATACCTTCCCTGAAAGAGGTTCTAAAAGGCCTCCTATAAACAAGAACAACATCACCAAAAAAACTTTCCATATATCAAAGCAAATAAAAAATGTTGAATAGGGAGTCGGGAGTCGGGGGGTAGCACAGTGGGTTAAGCACGTGGTGCAAAGTGCAAGGACTGGTGTAAGGATCCCGGTTTGAGCCCCAGGCCCGGCTCCCCACCTGCCAGGGAGTCGCTTCATAGGAGGTGAAGCAGGTCTGCAGGTGTCTGTCTTTCTCTCCCCCTCTCTGTCTTCCCCTCCTCTCTCCATTTCTCTCTATCCTATCCAACAACAACAATGATAATAACTACAACAATAAAACAACAAGTGCAAAAGGGAATAAGTAAATTTTAAAAAAAAGTTGAATAATAGCACTGCAATACCTTAAATCCATGTCAGTAAATGTCAATGACTTAAATTCACCCATTAAAAGGCACAGAGTGGGAGGGTGAATCAGAAAACAAAACCCAACAAAGAATCCCACCTGAATCAACAAGACAAAGACAGACTCAAAGTCAAAGGATGAAAAACTATTATATAAGCTAATGAACCACACACACACACTGACACACACACACTGACACACACACACACACAAAATGCAGCACAATAGACTTTAAAAATACTGACTTTACTTTTCAGCCACCAGGTTCCAGATGCTAGCATGATGCCAAACAGATTAGCTTGAACAGGCAATACCAATAATGTGTCCTGGAGTTCCAATTCCCCAGAACCCCGCCCCAGTAGGGAAAGAGAGAGGCAGGCTGGGAGTATGGATCGACCTGTCAATGCCCATGTCCAGCAGGCAAGCAATTACAAAAGCCAGACTTTCCACCTTCTACACTCCACAATGATGTTGGGTCCATACTCCCAGAGGGATAAAGAATAGGAAAGCTTCCGATAGAGGGTATGGGATGCGGAACTCTGGTGGTGAGAATTGTGTGGAACTGTACCCCTGTTATCCTACAGTCTTGCTAATCATTATTAAATCATTAAAAAATGGGGGGAAGGAAATACAAAATAATAATAATAATGGTAATAATAATAATAGGACTGGGCGGTGGCTTACCTGGTTGAGCACACATGTTACAATTTACAAAGACCTGGGTTCAAGTCCCTGGTCCCCACCTGCAGGGAGAAAGCTTTGTGAGTGGTGAAGCAGTCTTAACAGTGTCTCTCTATCTCTTTACCTCTCCATCAACCCCTTCCCTCTTTATTTTTGGCTGAGTCTATCCAATAAATAAATAAATAAATAAATAAATAAAAAATATATTTTTAAAAGGATAATAGGTTTCTTTTTTTTTCTTTTTTTTACTTTTTTCCCCCTGATCCTGAAATCTGATATACAGGTAGATCCAAGTTATTGTCTGGGGAGATGATGTCATGGCTGGAAAAAGGACCAGAAAGCTAGATCAGGGAAGAGAGTAGCTCCCAAATATGGGGAAGATATATAAATATTGTTGACTGTAAACTCCATCAATTTGATGGGATCTAGGGCCCATATTCAGCTTAGGAGCCTATGTGACCTCTGCATACCTGTAGATCTAAGCTCACATTCTGTGGTTATGAGTAGGAACATTCCAAGCTGCCCCAACATCAGGACCCATCTTCCTCAGGTGTAGGATAGAGTGTGTTGTCCAGCCTCCCTTCAGAGGATGGAACATTCTCTACCATTGTTGATCCAAGTTGAGGACAAGGTCCTATGAGGGCCCACAAAGGGGTCTATTTTGTTGTTCCTGATAGAGATGACTGGTAACAATGGAGAGAGAGAGAGGGATTTATTTGAGATCTAGGCCCACTTGTGCCATTTGGAATATAACTAAAATATGGCTACTAGCTATCTACAAAATAAAGACACCCCCCCCCCCAACTCTTCATCTGCACTATCCCAGCCGTTAGGTTCATGATTAGTCAACAATTTGTTTGGCATTATATGTTAACTTTCTTTTCAGCCACCAGGTTCCAGATGCTAGCATGATGCCGACAAGACTTCCCTGGACAGACAACACCACCGATGTGTCCTGGAGCTCTGATTCCCCAGAACCCTGCCCCACTAGGGAAAAAGAGAGATAGGCAGGGAGTATGAATCGACCTGTCAACACCCATGTTCAGCAGGGAAGCAGTTACAGAAGCCAGACCTTTCACCTTCTGCATCCCACAGTGACCTTGGGTCCATACTCCCAGAGGATTAAAGAATAGGAAAGCTATCAAGGGAGGATATGGGATATGGAGTTCTGGAGGTGGGAATTATGCAGAGTTGTACCCCTCCTACCCTAAGGTTTTGTTAATTTATCCTGTGAGATCACTTTTATTATCATTATTAAAATTTTCATATCCTTTCCATGATTGGTGTCAGACTTTAGTTCCATGGGGGAAAAAAAAACTGGGTGATAAGATGGCAGGAATTTCATTTTCATATTTGTAGAGTGGTCTGCCTTTTCTGAAATACCATCCTGGAGTGTAAATCAGTTTCTTGATTTATAAAACAAGTGAGTCATTTTATATAATTGCCATAGTCATAGCATCTTAATATTTAAAAGCCAAAGTGCATCCTATATCATTAAAAATGAAACAAAATCCCCCAACAACAACTATTTTTAATATTTTTTAATATTTATTTATTCACTTTTGTTGCCCTTGTTTTATTGTTGAAGTTATTATTGTTGTTGTTGATGATGACGTCATTATTGGATAGGACAGAGAGAAATGGAGAGAGGAGGGGATGACAGAGAGGAGGAGAGAAAGATAGCCACCTGCAGACCTGCTTCACAGCCTGTGAAGCGACTCCCCTGCAGGTGGGGATCCCGGGCTCGAATAGGGATACTTCCCTGGTCCTTGCACTTTGTGCCACCTATGCATCTGCAGGGGGGGGGCATCTGCAGACCTGTTTCACTGCTGGTGAACTGTCTCTGCTACATGTTTTTATGTGGTATTTTCTTTTTATTTACTTCTTTATTTTAGGTAGAGATTGAGTAATTGAGAGGGAATGGGGAGGAAGGAAAGAGGTGGGGGGAGAAAGAAACAGAGATACCTACAGCACTGCTTATCTCATGTGACATTTTCCCTGCAGGTGGAGACCAGGGGCTTGACCCTGGGTTCTTGCATGCTGTAATGTGTGTGTTCTACTAGCTGCACCACCACCCAAACCCTCTGGCTGGTATCATTAACACAACATGTGTTAATATGCCCTATTTGGAAATGTAGAACTGTACCCCTGTGACAGCAACAATCTGTAAATCAGTATTCATTTAATGACGTGATATTGAGGATTAAAAAAAGGGATAAGGTACCCTCTATATGCTCATATTCCTATTTAGATCTTGGATGGCAGTTTATTCAAAGAGTATGCTATTTATTTCATTGATTTCACACTCTATGGAAGACATATTAATGAGTACATATGAATCCACACAAAAACCAAATTAAAATTTCATAATGCATTAATAAAAATATGCATATGTTATTTATTTAATATATTTTTCAGTGGTTGTAGAGTTCTTTATGTTCAAAATACTGTTTTATGAACTGGATCTCTGATGATGAACCAAACCAAATGCACCTTCATAGAGTTTACATTTTCCTTGGTGGAAGCAGATAAAATACAGAAGATATTATATCAGAGAAGTGCTACAAGGACAATAAAAAAAACAGATTAAAAAGCAGATAATAGGTTTGGGTGTAGCACTGAGGTAAAGGGACTTATTGAGAAGCTGTCTCTAAATTTTGACAAGAGTGAGGGAAATGAACCATCAGGAACTCATGTAGATCACTCTAGGACAAGAGGTCAAAAGATGTAAACATCCTGAGGTAGAAGTATAATCACCATACTTGAGTATATGGCCACCATGAAGAGTATATGATTCTAGTAGAGAGAGGGCAAAGATTACAATAGAAGAATTCAGAGAATTAAAGAGGCCCTGATTATTCTGAACTTTTTTTTTTAACATTTGGGCAGGCTTTTTTTTTTTTTTTTATGGGGCTGGCAGTGTGGGTAGCCTCTGGAAAGCTTTGAGAATTCTTATATCACCTATGGTTAATAAGATCACTGAAGTTAATGTGTTAAAATAGAACAGAGGGACCAGGTGGTGGCATGCATGGTTGAATGCACACATAACCATGTTCAAGAGCCTGGTTTAAGCCCCCAGTCACCACCTGCAGGGTGAAGGCATCATGAGAAGTGAAGCAGTGGGGCAGGTGTCTCTCTTTCTCCCTCCCCTTCTCTCTACCTATTTTTCTCTTTCTTTATAAAGAAAAGAAAAAAAAAGGCCACCAGGAGTGCTGGAGTCTTTGGGGAGGTACTTAAGCCCCAGTAATAACTCTGGTAGCAAAAACTAGTTAGTAAAATATAAAACAAATAAATAAATGCAAATGTCAAGAAGAAAACTAGAAATAAAACTCATGTAAAAGATACTGAAAAATACTAAATGATGTCAGTATAGTTAACACATTTCCAAAGGTATGATTTAATAATGTTGAAGTAGTTTTAATATTGGTCAAAATGTAAGTCTCAAGTTAAAAAGTAACATGTGAAAAATACTTTTTGAACAATTACCTATTTTCTGAGACAGATTGATTGTACATAAACACAATCTTTTAACTCATGATTATATTCCTCTGAGTATAATATAGAGTGGTGTGCCTGGGAATATAACAAATCAGTAAGCTAGTCATAGCTTTCTAAAGGGTAAAATTTACCATCAGAAAATGAGAAAATTATATTTTTAAGAAAAACTTAATTTTTAATTTATTCATTTGTTTTACTTGACGGGACAGAGAGAAATTGAGAAAGAATGAGGAAAGTGATGAGAGAGTGAGAGACAGAGACTCCTGCAGCACTGTTTCAGTGCTCATGAAACACAGAAGGGGACCAGAGGCTTGAACCCAGGTCCTTGTGCACTATAACATATAACTGGGTGTGCCACCTCCTTGGCCCTAAGAAAAAATTTTAAGTATGTATATATTGTATCCATGATTTTAAGGATAAAATGAAATTTCAATGATATTTTATATTTGTGATATCTTAGACACTTAATTTTATGAATTCTGGTTTCTTTATTTTTCTCTTTTTTAAGTAGTAACAATATACATTTTTTTATTTAGAATAAACTACACTTATTTACTTTTTAAAATTTGTATTTAAATTTCTTTATTGGGGGATTAGTGGCACTTTTTTCTTTACTTACATGAAGATCCCATGACTTCTAATACTGAAATAGGAAGAAATAAATAGCCAAAACAAGCCAATTGCTGGTACAAAAATAAAATGATAAATCATAACACTAATAAACACTTTCTACAAGGCAAATATCACTCTGATCCCCAAAGCATAAAAGAACGGGGGGGAGGAGATAAGAAAACTAGAAACTATTATCTCTGAAGAATCTTGGTGCAAAATTCCTCAACAATATCTTGAAAATTTGAACCCAACAACACATCTGGAGAATAAGCCACCATGATCAAGTGGAACTTTTTTCAGGAATGTGGTACATTTCAATTTACATAATTAAATCAACATAATATGCCACAACAACACAAAAATATTATCAATAGATCATATCAATAGATGAGAAAAAGCATTTTACAAAGTTTAATGCCAATTTATGAGTAAAATAAAAACCCCTCACTCCCAGATGATTTCACCCATATGTTGGAATTCGATTTTCTTAAAAATTAGAATTATAAAATGTTAAAAAGTATAATTTATATGTTCTAATAATTTATAATACTATTCTGTGTTTTTATAGTAAACATAACAAAGAAAATGATTGGGTGTATATACACTTTATTCTACCAAATCACTGTAATTTTTTTATCTGTGTAATGTTAATAATGCATTTCAAAAGTCATAAACATATATATATTTATGCAAATATATTTAAGGGTATTACAGAAATAGGAGTAAAGTAAAAATTAGAGAAGTACATTTGGTTTTCTGATTTGTTCATTACCTAACCCTGGCCAAGTTTTTGAATAGCAATTTAGGTATCCACCTCTATTAAATATGGACACCAATTTGGGGGTAATAAATATAATATAACCTCATAAATTTTATGATGAAATTTGTATAAAGGGCTGTCATGTAAAGTGTGACTGACAATTGCATATTTTCAAATAAATTCATGTTCTTATGAGTTCTGTTCAAAGTGTCTACTACTTTTGTGGATGAAATGTTACTTATATTTTTATCTTAGATACAGTCACATACTCTGGATTCCATAGAATTTTAAGATAAGATTTATATCATATATTCCAAGGGAAATATTTCATACCCATGAAGAACTTTAATGATACTGGAAATGGTTTTCAGCACCATGGACAGTGCATCAGCACTCATGCAATAGCAGAAAATGAATGTCCTTAGTAGGGAGAATTTTAGTTTTATAAAAGGAGGAGGAGGAGAAAACTGTACACAAATTTAAATATATTATCAATTACATAAAACATAAACATATACATAGCATGCACACACACACACACACACACACACACACACACATACATATACTGCGTTGCTAGAAAAGTCACGACACATTTTTGCATAGAAAAATAAGGCTTCTCTGATAAACCCAAAATATATTTTCATGTATTATATATATATGCACACATATGCATGTGTGTTCATATGTATGTAGATAATGTTCTGGTAATCAGTATTATTTACAAAATTGTTTTCATAATAATTTTGATTTTATTTTATCTCTTTAATAAGATGTAACTACTCAATATAGTAAATCACAACTATCAGATTTCACACAACACATAATTTGATTTAAGTAAATATTGAAATATCTTAAAAGATTTGGGTTGACTGAATATTTTCTAGTTTGCCTTAGAACTTTTTTTTTCTGTGTTCATTCACCAAAATTAACAGTGTAGCACCTTAGTAAGAAAAATTTGCACCAATTCCAAATAAAGACATGAGGTGCTCAGTGAAAATAAATTTAGCATTTAATTTAATTAATTTATTTATTTACTTATTTACTATTGGATAGAGAAATTGAGAGGGAGAGGGAAATAGGGAAGAAGACAGAGAGACGCCTGTAGCACTGCTTCACCACTTGTGAAGCTTTCCCCATGTAGGGGTTTGAACCTGCATCCTTGTGCACTATAATGTGTGTGCTTAACCATGTGCACTACCACCTAGCCCCTAAAATTATTTGTGTAGGGTACATGTGTTACCTACTCCTGTGGTATGTAAAGTTAAGCAAGTAAGCATTAATTTTTTAAAAAATAGTTTATTGGATAGAGACAGAAAGAAGTGGGTAAGGAAGGGAGAAATAGAAAGGACAAAGAGATAGAGAGCTGATACCTATAGTACTGGTTCACCACTTGTGAAGCTTCTGTCCTGCAGGTGAGGATCAGGGGTCTTGAACCGGGACCCCAGAGCATTGAAACACATATTCTATTAGGTGCACCACCACTCAACGCTCAAACATTAAGTTTTTAATGATGTATATTTTAAAAAGATCCATTCAATTTAAATACAAAGCAAATAAATTTCACCATAGCATAATGTAATATTATAATTAAAACACAAAAAGTCTGTGGAAAGCAATTTAGCTCACTTGGTCAATGAGATAGTTTGCCAGTGAGGTATATGTTGGAGCATTGAAGGAAGCATCTCTTTCACTTTGTGTTTCTGTCTTGCTATCTCCCTGTCACTATCTGAAAAGAAAAATGCTTTAAATCTTCTCAAATATCTAATTTATAGTTAAAGTAGCTGATTTCAAATACAGCAACAATGTGGATTATTTTACCACCTCCTTATGTTTTCTAAATATGCTACTGCTAAAAGATTTAGAGTGGATGTGATCTCACTTTTGTCCAGGAGATGGAGCTGTTATTGCAAAGTGCTGACATTATTTATTTATTTTTCCAATTTAGCATGCTGCTTTCTAACAGACAGTGGGTACCATCGAGTGAATGGCAGAACAGACTGCTAAGGCAGAAGAGAGGAAGCTACCATTGCTCTTTCTTTTCTTTTCTTTTTCATCTTCAGTGAGAATTGATCATTTGTGAGGTTTTATTTTTCTGCTTTATATAAAACTCTGAACATTGGAGACTATTCAGCATAAATATATGGCTTCTGTGCTATGATTTACAATTCCCTTACTACAGGTAAGCCAGCATGGTTTTACCTTTGAGTTAAGTATTGATTGCCTTCTATGTTAATTAGACATGTGCTATGTAACCATGGATTAAGCTCTCAAAGATTCAAAAGCTCCAATTCTAGCTCTTCCACACCTTTAAATCTTGGTATGCTGAAACAAGCTCTGACTCTGACATTCTGTATTTCAGTGTTTGGCTTTCTGGTGGTTGATGTGCATCTGTGGTTATATTTGCTTGCCTTATGAAAGTAAGTCTTTCAGGTTGGAACATGGTTCTTCCTCCCACAATGGAAATACTGCTCTTTAATGTGGTGAACAAATTGTAAAGATGTAATGAAGCAGATTAACATGGCAGAGGTTTTGCCAGAGCCCAAGGATGTGCTTTCTGATTGCAGCCTCAGAGGCTTGACAACCTCCTGAGCCTTAAGGCACTGGAAAACAAACCTGCTGCTAATGATTTTATGGAATGCTTATGCTATCTCCTCTTCAGGAAAAAATATATATACATATGTATGTAATATCTCTTATATGAGTGAAAGATTTGATTTATTTAGCAGATTTGGAATGATAGTGAAAGATTTGATTTATTTAATAGGTTTGGAATGACAGGGCAGATCCTCCTTTTCTCCCATTATCAGGAAGCATAAACTGAAAATAAACAAATTTCTATAAAAATAGATTTTCCTTGGATTTTAGTGAATTTGCTTGTGACCTATGAAAATAGTTAGTATTGTGTAAGGTGCTCACATTTAAATCATTTTTGTCACGTGACATTTGCTGTACTCAAGAGTGGAATGACTCAGGATCTTTAAATTGCATGCAACATCTTTGCTTTGCTTTGCTGCTTCTCACGATTCTCCCTATGTTTTCTTTTTATTGTTATCGAATTAGTAAAAAGAAAGAAATTTAGAAACCCTACATCTAAATGTTCTGGTTTTCTATTTTTATTTTCAAAACATTTAATCTCTCTGGTGAAAAGAAGTCTCTCTTTCTCTCTCTCTGTGTGTGTGTGTGTGTGTGAGAGAGAGAGAGAGAGAGAGAGATTTGGTGGGTGTGAAACTTGTAAGTGGTGGCGATGCATCAGGATGTCTCTTACTCATCATTTTCCAATAATGTGGTTGTGTTGTGTCAGGAAGTGAAAGCTATGGGGAATGATTTAATAGATTGGTTTTAAACACCAAGAAAAATATTATTTTGACGTGTTTGATCTATAAAAAGATTTAAATTTTGCATAATTCTATAAACACGTGAATGTTTAGAGTCACAAGTATTCAACATGTCCTTATTTCACCACTAAAAACAAAACAATTTAAGAAACGGACAAAAAGGGAATACACAAAACAGACTGGGTTTGATGCTTTGCTTTAAAGCTCTGGGAAAGGATGGCAGGGAGGGGACTAGCAGGGGGCTAGAATTTGGGGGAGGTTTGGTGTGTGATGGTGGAAAATAGCACATGTTGATTGTGAGAGTGCTTTGGCTGACACTTATCATGGGGAAGTGAGAAATTGCATCCATGTTTCAACAACTCTACTATAATCAGTCAAACCCCCCCATAATCAACAAGGAGAAAAAACTGTATATTAAAAATTAGGTGGGTTCTCAGAGGCATATACTAAATTAGAATTATAGGCAGGAGGGAGCCGGATAGTAGCACAGCAGCTTAAGCGCATGTGAGCAAAGCGCAAGAACCTGCATAAGGATCCCAGTTGTAGCTCCTGGCTCCCCACCTGCAGGGGAGCCGCTTCACAGGTGGTGAAGCAGGTTTGCAGGTGTCTTTTTCTCCCCCTCTCTGTCTTCCCCTCCTCTCTCCATTTCTCTCTGTCCTATCCAACAACAACGACATCAATAACAATAACTAAAACAAGAGTACCAAAAGGGAATAAATAAACAAATATAAAAAAAACTAAAAAAAGAATTAGAGGCAAGAATAGAATATTGACGGGGGTCGGGCGGTGGCGCAGTGGGTTAAGCTCATGTGGTGCGAAGCGCAGGGACTGGCGTAAGGATTTTGGTTCGAGCCTGGGACTCCCAACCTGCAGGGGAGTCGCTTCACAGGCGGTGAAGCAGATCTGCAGGTGTCCCCCTCTCTGTCTTCCCCTCCTCTCTCCATTTCTCTCTGTCCTATCCAACAATGAGCAGCATCAACAATGGCAATAATAATAACCACAACGAGGTTACAACAACAAGGGCAACAAAAAGGGGGAAAAAATGGCTTCCAGGAGCTGTGGATTCGTGGTGCAGACACCGAGCCCAGTAATAACCCTGGAGAAAAAAAAAAGAATACTGACAGTTTTCAAAGTCTTTTATTGCAATATCATAATTTAATATGAATTTATTCAAATGGTATATGCATGGTATGCTAATATTTAATATTTTCTCTGTGTATCTAGGTAAACTCTTTGAAATATAATTTCTTTATATATAAGCTCAATAGCATATTTTTGGAGGTGCTCAATTATCTGGGAAGACCTTGTTAGACATCAAAGAAAACTAAACAACAACT
Organism: Erinaceus europaeus; assembly: GCF_950295315.1. Taxonomy (NCBI): domain Eukaryota; kingdom Metazoa; phylum Chordata; class Mammalia; order Eulipotyphla; family Erinaceidae; genus Erinaceus; species Erinaceus europaeus. Next base: position 25,977,680 of record NC_080179.1, on the reverse strand, counting down.
ATAGAGATTCTCTAATTCTTAGTATTTTCTTTTCTCTCCTTTAAGTGGACAAACTGTTATACTCTATGTTAATGAGTGTTCTGAACTGGCACATGCTAGCTCATATCTATTACTTCTATTTAATAGCAAGAGTGAAGATATAGAGTATTCTATTAACCTTTCTAAGATCGTCATCTCATGCCTTGCCTCTCCCACCTTTTTTCACTTCCTGAGTATGGGTTTCATCCTATTTTCTCAATATCTTGAGAAGGCTAAGGGATTAAACTATATCATTTCCATATGCAGTATTTATGGTGTAGTACACATCTATTAGTAGGTGCTTATGGTAGTTTTAGACATAAAAATGAAATCTAAGATGGAAATATCCATATACAGATATATTGTAGTTCATAATACTATGCACATTAAAATAAAGCATTGTAAAAAGGCAGGTAAGTGAATGGAACAGTTTCTCTATCCATGTGCTCAATTTCCAGAAAAAATACAAACTATATGAGAAAATTATAGTTAAATCTTAGATCTTTAAGAGTGAGTTGGTTGCTCACTAGAACACGAATTAGAAAATCCCAGGCTCAAAGTTGAGACACACAAATACAAGAAAATAGGGAAAAACACACTATGTAGAAAATTATAAAGACGTTAAACATTTCAGTTTGTGTGGATGGCAGGTTTTTCCCCATGGAACAATGGGCATAAGAGAAAGCAATTTATATTTTATATTTAATATATCAACATATACTTGACACTGAGATATTTTATAAGAAGATAAAAATTATGTATAGTATCAGATTAGAAGATAAAGTTGACTACATGGATTTGTATGTATAGCAAAAATTAAATCACATAAATTAAAATCATGTGGGAATAAAAATGGAGTGAAGATGACTAAGTATAATTTGAAGATTAGTCGGAGTAAATGAGTTTAGAAAACGTATCACTGAGAGTTTGAGTGTTGGCACACAGGGTAGCATACACATAGTACTGTGTATGAGGTCTCAGGTTCAGACTTCTGGTTCTGACCTGCAGGGGGGAAGTTTGATGAGTATGAAGCAGTGCTACAGGTGTCTCCTTTTCTCTCAGAAACTCTCCTCCTTCTGTCCTGTTTATTTCTTCCTTTATCATAAAAAGTAAAGAGAAAAAGAAAAGGACAAACATAGCCACCAAGAAGAGTCGATTTTTGTGTAGGCACCAAGTTACAGTGATATCCCTGGTGGTAAAATGAAGAAAGAAAGAAAGAAAGAAAGAAAGAAAGAAAGAAAGAAAGAAAGAAAGAAAGAAAGAAAGATGGAGAAAGAAAGATAAAGGAGGGAAGGAAGGAGGGAGGGAGGGAGGGAGAGAGAGAGAGAGCTGTGGAAATGTAGTAGAAGTTGGAGGAGTAACAATATTATAGGAGATAAAGCAAGTAAATTAACTACCAAAATAGGGTTCATAAATAATAGCACACAGACCCATAAATAAGTATATTAGTAAAAAAAAAAAAGGTAGGATGTTATTTATCTCAGCAATACTGTTAGGTTGTGGATGATTATTAAGAGAATAGGTTTAAAATAATTAGAGATAAATGTTCAGACTAAAGACCAAATGGACAATGAGAAAACTTAAAGGTAATATATATATACATATATGTATATATATATACATTAAGACATTTTCCAATGAAAGCCAAAGAGAAAGAGGAAAGCTTGAAAAACTATAAGAACATTTCTCATTAAGATAGGAGCATATGCGGAGTCAGGCGGTAACACAGTGGGTTAAGTGCACATGGCAGCGTAAGAATCTGGGTTCGAGCCCCCGGCTCCCCACCTGTAGGGGAGTTGTTTCACAAGCGGTGAAGCAGGTCTTTAGGTGTCTATCCTTCTCTCCCCCTCTATGTCTCCCTCTCCCCTCTCCATTTCTCTCTGTCCTATCCAACAATGATGACAACAACAAAAGCAATAATAACTACAACAATAAAAAAATAAGGGCAACAAAAGGGAAAATAAATAAATATAAAAAAATAAAATAAGCTTTTAAAAAAGAAAGGAGCAGATGGTAGGATATATATATATATATATATATATATGTATAATAAAAAACTGAATCAACTCATTTTAGGTGCCCCGCTCTTAGATATTAAACTCTTGTCTCTAAAATAAAATATCTCTTATTTAAATCAGTTGGTTTCTTAGAAAAGGCTATTTGTGCCTTATGGAATTTTTGGAATAAAAAATAACTGTAAGCAAAACACTTAAAAATTTTATTGGTGGGTTAATAAACTATTGTACATCTGTTTACACATGTTTGTGGTTTCCCCATTCAGCATAACAGGTGTCTGCTGCACACTTTTAATCCTTCAACCCCAATCAGGGGCCTCAACCCCCCATTTCCTCCAGGTCTCTAATTTATTTCCATCTGATTGTCAGAGAAATGTAAATAAAGACAACAATGATATACCACCTCACCCCTGTGAGAATATCATACATAAAAAATGACAGCAGCAACAAATGCTGGAAAGGTTGTGGGGACAAAGGAATTCTCCTGCACTGCTGGTGGGAATGTAACTTGGTACATCCTGTGTGGAGAGCAGTCTGAAGAACCTTCACAACGCTAGAAATATACTTTCAATACAACCCAGTAATTCCTCTCCTAGGGATATATCCTGTTGGGAAATTGTGAGGAGCCTCACAAAGCACCCTGCATTCCTGATACATCTACATAATCATTGCCTATCTATATAATCATTGTTTTGCCTGAAAGATCCCCACCCATTCCATCGTTTTGATCTATCTTCTTTCTACCCTCAAGACCTTCCCTGCATCCAGGGTATTAATTAATCCCACCAGTTAGAACCCTCACAACAGTTGCTAAGGAAGTTCCTACCTTTCCAGCTCCATTTTGCTTTTCTCCACCTCTTTTCTAGCCATTACCTATTATACTTCCCTCAATCACTCCAAAGCTAGCCTTGTCAGAAAAAGTAAGGACTACAAAAGCTGAATAAAGGCAAGAGACTGGCATACTATAATGAACTCTTTAGTCACTACCAGGCCAATCCATCGCAGACATGATGGGCCTAGACCTCTAACAGATCCCTATTGCCACTGCCACTGGTCATCTCCATCAGGAACAACATAATTGACCCCTTTGTGGACCCCTATAGGACCTTGCCTCAATGTTGATCAACAGTGGTAGGGACTGTTCCATATTCCTAAGAGAGGTTGGGCAACATATTTTAACACTCGAGGAAGATGAGTCCTGAAATTAGTGCAGACTATGTAATGTTCTTAGCCATGACCACAGAATGTGAGCTCAGACCTACAGGGATGCAGAGGCTACATAGGATCCTGTGCTAAATATGGGCCCCAGATCAAATTGATGGGACTTATAGTTAACAACATTTATATACTTACTTATCCCATATGTGGGAGCTGCTCTCTTCTCTGATCCAGTTTTCTAGTCCTTTTCCCAACTATGACAAGATCTCCAGACAATAAATTGGCTCCACCTGCATATTAGCTGTCAGACTCAGGCAAAAACTAGTAAAGTCATGGGCCCCTTGGAATATACCTAAAATAAACCTAGCTTTTTCCAAATTGGAGACCCCAAATCTTCACCTGCAATATTGTTGCCTTTAGGTTCCTGATTATTCAAAATTTGTTCTGCTTATCTTAATTCTTTTTCAGCTGCCAGGTTCCAGATGCTACCATGATGCTAAGCTGACTTCCCTGGGCAGACAACCTCACCAAATATGTCCTGGAACCCTGCCTCCCCAGAGCCCATCCCCACTAGGGAAAGAGAGACAGGCTGGGTTATGGATTGACCTACTAATGCTTATGTTCAGTGGAGAAGCAACTACAGAAGCCAGACCTTCCACCTTCTGTCATGAGGTCATAGTGACCCTGGGTTCACACTCCCAGAGGGGTAAAGAATAGGAAAGCTTCCAATAGGGTAGGGGGAAAGGGATACAGACTTCTGGTGGTGGGAATTTTGTGGAGCTGTATCCCTCTTATCTTATGGTCTTGTCAATATTTCCATTTTATAAATTAAAAAATATATATCAAGTAACCATATAAAATAAAAAAATTATGGGGGGTAATGAATTACAGTACATCTAATTACAATTTCTGCTGCACACTTTTACCCCCTCCCCAATCAGGGACCTCAAACCCCCTTTTCACCCAGGCCTCTTATTCCTTTCCCTCTACAGAGTCCCTTGCTTTGTTGCAGTACCCTTCCCCCAGTCCAAGTTTCAACCCTCTTCCTAACCCTGTCTCTCAAGTTCTGCTTGTTATCTTTCTTTTCTTTATCTATCCTACCCCAAAATTTTCTTCCCTTTCCAGCAAAGTTGAAGCAAAGGCTGAGATTTAAGAGTTTCTATTCTGCTGTGTAGGCCTAGGTTTATTTACATAGGTCATATCACTCTGTCATTTCTACCCTCCCTTTTCTTACATGATTGCTCCTTTTGTTTCAGTTTCTGTTTATATTTTACCACAGATTTCTGAATTTGGTATTACAGCCCCTTTATTTCTTTTCTTGTAGTACTTCAATAGTTCTTGCAACACAGATTTGGTGACAGTGATAGTGAATTCCTTCAGTTTCTGTTTGGGAAGCTTTTGATTTCTCCTTCAGACCTGACGGTTATAACGTATGTTCTTGATAATTATTATCTGTTTGTATTGTCAAAATGTCATTCCATTCCCTTCTTGCTTTGTGGGTTTGCGTTGAGATATCTGGTAATAACCTGATGGTTCTGCCTCTGTATGGCAGCTTCTTCCTTTCCCTTGCAGCTTGCAATATTTCTTCCTTGTCTTTACTTTTGGACAGTGTTACTGTTACATTTCTTGGGGTTGTTTATTTAGAGTTCAGTAGCTTTGGTCTTCTTTCATCTTCTCCTATATCTAGTTATTTATTTATTATTTATTTATTTATTTAATAATGTTCAACAAGACTGTGCAATTAAAGGGGTACAATTCCACACAATTCCCACCACCAGAGTTCTATGTTCCAACCCCTCCCCAATTAGAAGCATTCCTTTTCTTTACTCCCCTGGGAGTATGAGCCCAGGATCATTATGGGGTGCAGAAGGTAGAAGATCTGGCTTCTGTAATTGCTTTTCCTCTGCACCTATACCTAATTTTTTACTGTTATCTAGATATGGAAAGTTTTCTGCAATAATTTCTCTGAATATGCTCTCTGCTCCTCTCTCTTTCTCTTCATCTTCAGATGCCATTGAAACTTTCACATTCTTCCTTCTTTCTCACAGGGGATTGCTGCATTTTTTGTAAACCTTTCTTCTTCAACTGCTAGCATAGCGCTTTTAATCAGAGCATATTTTAGTAACTTTTTTGTCATACTATCCATTTCTTATTCATAATAACTTATTTACATTGTTCCACTATGTTTGGGGGGATTAGACATATATATATACACACACATATATCAGTTATGCAGTCTGAGCTTGATTATTAACAGTGTGGTATTATCTGAATCAGTTACTCAAGGACTTTGTTTTTCCATCATATTTCTAATATTTGTACAAAGAGAACAGTGATTTAATGAAAAAACTCTCTTCCTTTCATTAAGCTGACTTCAATGCCAAACTTTCTGTCTGTTCTTTTCTGAATACAAACCTGCACCAGTATCCACAAAATTACCTCCCTGATGCATCTGAGTTCTTTCTTTCACCTATTTTGATTTCTGGAATTCCCTTGTATTACCTGTAGGTATTTTTTTACATTCTATGTTATGGGATAATAATATGAAGCCTTGAAAAACTAATAGGCATAATGTGAAATCCATCTTCCACTGTGAAAAATGATTTTTCAGTTCAGAACACATTGGAGAGAAATATCAGTTCCTTTTTTATTTTATTGTAAATATTTATTTACTAACAAGATAGATAGTGAACTGGAATATCTTTCTGGTACATGTGGTACTCGGATTGAGTTTTGTACTCCATCCATGCAAATCCTGCCCCAGCTATAATTTTCTTGTTTTAGATGTGACTATATTATCATGTATGACAAATATCATATATCAGAGTGAGAAAGTCAAAAATGTTTATGTGGCAACACTGATACATATGGCTTCCCTTCATTCTGACTGACTTTGGGAAACACTGTAAAGACAGAATTTTGCCAACCACTTAGTGTCCTCTTTATCATTCCTATCTTTCTTCCCTGGGAACCACATCTAAATGTACTCATTATTGCCTCACTCAGCATTTTTTAAAACCTAGTTTCATTTCAGTCATCAAAACAAGATAGAATTGAGATTTTTTTAATCTTTATTTATTTATTCCCTGTTGTTGCCCTTATTGTCTTATTGTTGTAGTTATTGTTGTTGTTACTGATGTTGTTGTTGGATAGGACAGAGAGAAATGGAGAGAGGAGGGGAAGACAGAGAGAGGGAGAGAAAGACACCTGCAGAGCTGCTTCACTGCCTTTGAAGTGACTCCCCTGCAGGTGGGGAGCTGGGGGCTCGAACCGGTATCCTAAAGGCGGTCCTTGAGCTTTGTGCCACCTGCGCTTAACCCGCTGCACTACGTCCCGACTCCCCTAAATTGAGATTTTTGTGTTTGTTTTTATTCTTTTATTATTAAGAAGCTTGGCAACAAGAAAAATACAGTGCAACTAGAAGTGGACAGAAATCTAAATCTCCAAAAGAAAACATGCAGGTGGCTGACAAACAAAAAGAAAAAATGTTAATCTAAGCCACAACTAGATTTCACCTTACAGTTTAAAATTACTTTTTTTTTTTAAGTCAAGGTATAGTAGGTGTGAGCAAGGCAATGCTGGAAAAGGGACACTTAGGCACTGTTGGTGGGAATGTAATTTGGTGTAACCATTAGGAAAAACAGTATGAATTTTCTCTAAAAAAAAAAAAGAAAGAAAGAAAGGAAGAAAGAAAGAAAGAAAGAAAGAAAAAAAGAAAGAAAGAAAAAAGAAAACTAATATGGATTGACTATGTGATCAAGCAATCTTACTTCTGTGTCTGTTTATCTGAAGATAATGAAGACATTATTTCAGAAAGATAACATGCACTGACTGCTTTGTTCATTGGTGCTCTGATTATAGCAGTCAAGATGTGGAAAGAAGCCAAGTTCCTCTTGACAAATGACCAAAGAAGATATATGTATACACAATAGAATGCTACTCAGCCATACAAAAAAAAAAGTTGTAATCATAATAGTTGCAGCAGTATGAGTATAACTTGTGAGAATTATGAAATATGTCTGAAGGAGAAAGACAAATATATGAGTTTTATCCATATGAAAAATATAAAGAAATAAAGTGACTAAACAAAAATAAATTAAAATAAAATAAAAAAGAAATCTTTAGACTGACAACAGAATAGAAGAAAGTATAGGACTATAAGAAGCAGAAGGGACCAAGTAACTGGAGATATATGGTGACTGAATACAGTAGTCGTTATGGTATCATATACATGTATTGCCTAAGTTACTGAGGTAAGAAACTGTACACCTAAAATCTATATGGATATGCATTGTTGTATATGTTACCTTAATAAATAACAAAAGAGTGAAATTTGAGTTACTATTAACAGTTGTAGAACTCTTACCTGTATCAGGTTTTTTACGTTTGTCTCCATTTTTTTTTTTAAACAAATAGCATAGGTAACTGGGTGGCTATGAACAGGATAGTTGATAATTTGAAATGGAAGCAAACCCAAGTTTAAATCCACTAGCAACTACTGCACATTCATAGATATATTATAGACAGTGATTTGTGCTAGAAGTTTTTAGGTGAGGACTAACTATGCAGCAAGCCTATATCATCATATAGATGAGTGTATTTTCAGATTACATGGTGTGTGTTCAGGGTCATTTGGCCATAGACTCTCAGTGTATTTTCAAGGCAATTAAACTTTATGGTTTATTTCAATTTCCTTAGAATATATTTTTTAATGTTAGGATATTATAGTAGATTATAGAAAGTTCAGATCTCAGAATAATAGTCTCCAAACTTCTGTTCCAAGCAAATATGGTTTAAAAATGATAATGGACTAGACATGGTGTCTTGTGCCAAAACAAAGGACCCTGGGGAGGGAGGAGTAGAAAGGAGAAGAAAACTTTGAGGTTCTGGCACATAATGAAATTGTATGTATATGTCAATGACTGCACTGTTAAGCATTAACCCCTTCAATAAAAAAAATAAAAATAATGATGATGGACTTAATTTGGGAAACAGTGTTTTGCAGACATCTATCTTGGTGAGATGGGAAATTATGCCCATGTGCCAACAATTGTACAGTAAACATTAGCCTACCAATTCAATAAAAAGTCAAAGTATTTTATTACTAGTATACTTTACATTGTGCCTGCACCATGTAACTAAAAAAAAAGCAGTCTTTGTGTGGAATTGTATCCCTCTTATCCTATGGTCTTATCAGTGTTTCCATTTCATAAACAAAAATGAAAAATAAACAAATAAATAAATATTGAGAAAATGCAGTCTTGTAAAATTTCTCCTGAATTATTTCCAACAAAAGTCACAGATTCTTTAGTAGTGATTCTAAACCATTTTCAGATGTTGCCAACAAAATATAATTCTCACTGATTTCCCTTGATGACTTTTTGCTCTATAAATTACTAATGCATTTTATTTAGAGTTGTTTAAATATTGACCAAGTTACAGACAAAGAGAAACCAGTTTGGGAAAAAATTTCACAATATTTTGTATTGCTGTTATACAAATTTGTCTCTCTGGATTGATACTTGGACATTTCCATTACGCTCTATCCTATCCAACATTGTCAATAACAACAACAACAACAATAAAAAGAACAACAAGGTCAACAAAAGGGAAATATATTAAATTTTTTAAAAATTATTTTTAGCAATTAGAAACAAAAATTAACTCAAATTATTATTTTTTACCCTCAAAAACTTTAAAAGTTATTTGACAGGACAACAAAGTATTTAAATGTCTTTTATTTTTGAAAGATTTCTCCAGAAATTTTATTATGGGAGTTTTATTTGCTTATTTCATGAGAGGAAGAGAGATACCAGAGCACCAGTGCCAGGGATCAAACTATGAACCTTACAGACTTGAGTCCACACCCTATCAGCTTTTTCCACCTCCTGGCTAAATCAGAACTTTTCACAAATAACCAAAGGCCCTCACATAGTAGGAAAAATTATCAATGTAACTAAGATTTTTATTTTATTCTAAGTAAATGTTATTCATTTAAAACTGAGAAGAATTATACTAGTGAATTGCAACCAGAGGGTTAAAGAACAGGAAAGTTGGGAATCCTGAGGTAGTGCAGCGGGTTAAGCGCAGGTGGTGCAAAGCTCAAGGACTGGTGTAAAGATCCCGGTTCGAGCCCCTGGCTCCCCACCTGCAGGGGAGTCACTTCACAGGCGGAGAAGCAGGTCTGCAGGTGTCTCTCTCTCTCCCTCCCTCTCTATTTCCCCATCACCTCTCAGTTTGTCTCTGTCCTATCCAATAAAAAATGGGGAAAAATGGCCACCAGGAGCAGTGGATTTATAGGGCTGGCACCAAAGCCCAGTGATAACCCTAGAGGATATAATATAATATAATATAATATAATATAATATAATATAATATAATATAATATAATATAATATAATATAATATAATATAATATAATACGCTCTGGGTGGGGGGGGCAGAGGGTTCAGGTCCTGGAACATGATGACAGAGGAGGAACTAGAGGGGGTTGAATTGTTATGTGGAAAACTGAGAAATATTACATATCTACAAACTACTGTAATTTACTATTGACTGTAAACCTTTAGTCCCCCAATAAAGAAAAATAAATAAGTAAAAATTGTGTGATGTATGAGCAAACATTTCTACTAGTTGAGAGATAAAACTTAGAAAAGGACTATCCTATATTATACAATTGATCATTCTACCTAAAAAATTGATCCATGGTTAGTAAAATAGCTCACTTAGGTAATTCACTGTTTTGCCACCTACAACACATTGAAGGAAGCTCTGGTTCTCCCTCTCCCTCTCCCTCTCCCTCTCCCTCTCCCTCTCCCTCTCCCTCTCCCTCTCCCTCTCCCTCTCCCTCTCCCTCTCCCTCTCCCTCTCCCTCTCCCTCTCCCTCTCCCTCTCCCTCTCCTCTGCCTGGGTCTCCTCCCCTCTTCTCCTCTCCTCCCATCCCCTCCCCTCCCCTCCATTCCCCTCCCTTCTGTTCCCCTCCCCCTCCCCTCCCCCTCCGTTCCCCTCCTCCTCAGTTCCCCTCCCCTCCCCCTCCACTCCTTCCCCTCCCCCACCCCTCCCCTCCCCTCCCTTCTCCTCTCCTCTCCTCTCTCTGAAACTTCCCAAATAAAAGTTCTATAATTTCATCATGTAAGTTTTTTTTATTTATTTAAGAAAGGATTAATTAACAAAACCATAGGGTAGGAGGGGTACAACTCCACACAATTCCCACCACCCAATCTCCATATCCCACCCCCTCCCCTCATACCTTTCCCATTCTCTATCCCTCTGGGAGCATGGACCCAGGGACATTGTGGGTTGTAGAAGGTGGAATGTCTGGCTTCTGTAATTGCTTCCCCACTGAACATGGGCGTTGACTGGTCGGTCCATACTCCCAGTCTGCCTCTCTCTTTCCCTAGTAGAGTGGGTCTCTGGGGAAGCAGAGCTCCAGGACACATTGGTGGGGTCTTCAGTCCAGGGAAGCCTGGCCGGCATCCTGATGACATCTGGAACCTGGTGACTGAAAAGAGAGTTAACATACAAAGCCAAACAAATTGTTGAGCAATCATGGACCCAAAGCTTGGAATAGTGGAGAGGAAGTGTTAGGGAGGTACTCACTGCAAACTCTAGTGTACTTCTGCTTTCAAGTATATATTTTGCAGTAGTTTATGGATATGTGTGAACATATGCTCTCTCTCACAGAAACTGGTGTATATCTAGGTTTTGGAACTTTGTTAGAAAGTGAACCACCTGAAATGGAATTAGAGCATACTATGAAAGGAAAGGTCTCACCTGAGTAATGAAGCTGAAGGGTTGTCATTCCACACGTGAAGTCTCTGGACACAGTCTGAAGTGAAGCATGTTGAGGTGGCAATCGTTGTGTTGATTAGGTTGTGATCAGCAGATGCAATATTATATGATATGGATTGGGAGAGGCATACAGGAAAGTGGGCCCTATCCAAGGGTTCCAGGACTGGGGGAAGTAGAGGCTCTATAGTGGAGATGTGAGGTTCCTGCTGTCTTAGGGTTCAAAAAGACAATTGATAGTCAATGTTATCATCACATTATTTGGTAATTGGGTTAACTTTGAAAAGTCCTTTTGTTAGGGTTTGCTGTACAGTACCCAGTATCTTGTATATAGCTGTGCTATTGGTTGCTTCTGATCTACTTGGTCTAGGCTTTTGAGAGAGTCTGCATATCAATTACACAGCCTATATATTAAAAAGATTCAGTTTGTGTTTTGAAAAACTTTGAGACATACAATTAATTTTCCCCCTCTCATATTAATTAACTACTGATTTATATGACTACATTTTACTAGGAGTGTACATAAACACCATTCCCACCGCCAAAAGACTGTGACCCACCCCTCCCACCCTCTCCCACCCCCCACTGGCCCAGGAAGCTGCATGGCTACCCCTCACCACAGGGTTTTTACTTTGGTGCCCTACTTACAATTTAGTCAGGTCCTGCTTTTAGTTTCCCTTTCAGATCTTCTTCCTCAACTTCTGTTGATGAGTGGGATCATCCCATATCCATCTTTATCTTTCTGACTTAGCTCACCTAACATAATTCCTTCTAGCTCTGTCCAAGATGGGTCAGAGAAGGTGGGTTCATTGTTCTTGATAGCTGCATAGTATTCCATTGTGTATATATACCACAGCTTTCTCAGCCACTCATCTGTTGTTGCTATAATTTCATCATCTAAGTTTTTTTTCCCTTGCCGCCAGGGTCATTGCTGGGGATTGGTGCCTGCACTACGAATCCAGTTGCTCCTTGAGGTTATTTTTTCACCCTTTTGTTGCCCTTGTTTATCGTTGTTGTTGGATAGGAGAGAGAGAAATTGAGAGAGGATGGGAAGACAGAGAGGGGAAAAGATCCCTGCAGACCTGCTTCACCACTTGTGAAGCAACCCCCGTAAAGGTAGGGAACCCAGGGCTCTAACCAGGATCCTTATGCTGGTCCTTGTGCATTGTGCCATGTGCATTTAACCTGTTGTGCTACCGGCCAGCCCCTTCAGCATCTAAAATTAACACCACTATATTCAACTAACTTAAATAAAAATATAAAATTTCCCATTGAGTTAATATAGATAAAGTACAGGGAGAAAATATGCTTAAATATTGGCTTTGATAAGTCCACCAACTGAAATCTTGCTACTATTGACTGTTAGTTACAATTCCATGAATGACAAAAATCCATGAATTTTGAACTTAATCTAGTAGGGAGTCAACTGTCTTCAGAAACAACCATGTATAGATCTTTATGTTTTTATCACCATCTTAGATGAAGGGAGCAAGCTATGAAACTGACATAGCTTTTTTTTTATAAGTTTTTTAGTTTTTATTTGTAGCTTAATGTATTTGAATAATAAACTTAGAGTATTATCACAGACGATACAACATTTAAAAACAGGTACTTGCATATAGAATAGTAAATAGATGGAATCTACTATATGATTAAAAATGCTATAAACATCATTTAGTTGCCATTAGTAAGAAACTCCCACTTAAATTATCAATATCTACTTGGGTAATTTTGACCATTGTGGAAAAACAAATCTAATGATCAGAACTACAAATAGTAAAAAGAAGAAAATGTTGGTTTTTGAGAATGAAATGTTTCTCATCATAGTTTTTGTTTGTTTGTTTGTTTGTTTTTAGTGGATTCTTAAATACATTCTCTACATATGCAGTGTGCTAACTAGCTGGATGGATTTTGGCATAAGTGTTGTACATTTGTCATGAGTAGTACACAGATTGGTGTCTTCAAAAATGTCAACCAGATTGGCTTTACTTACCTCCTACAAAGCACCAATAGCTACACTCTGGAAACAGAGACCTTTGTTGAAGTTCTGCACAATCTTCTTTACCAGATCTTGAAAAGGGAGTTTAAGACTCAGACTTTCAATGAACTGAGAACATCTAATTTCATGACTAGCCATAGTACTGGGCCTGTAACTGAGATTTCTTCACCACTCCAGTGGAGGATGCACTCTTTTCTAAATTACTTTTTAATTTTTATTAGTGATTTAATAATGTTTAATAAGATTATAGGTTTACAGTTGCACACAATTCCCACCACCAGAGTTCCATATCCCATCCCCTCCATTGGATGTTTCTGTATTCTTATCTCTCTGGGAGTATGGACTAAAATTCTTTATGGAGTGCAGAAGGTCAGAGGTCTGGCTTCTGTAATTGTTTCTCCACTCAGTATGATGCTGACAGGTTGATCCATACCCCCAGCCTGTTTCTAGCCTTCCCTAGTAGGATAAGGCTCTGGAGAGAAGAGGTTCCAGGACACACTGGTAAGGTCATCTGCCCAGGGAAGTCGGGGTGGCACCATCGTAGCATCTACAACTTGATGACTGAAAGGCAGTAAGATATAAATAAAGGTGAGCTGCTTAATAAATGAGAACCTAAAGAACAGAGCAGATGAAACTAAGCAAGGAAGTCTATTTTAGGTATGTTCCAAGGGGCCCATGATTTTAGTAATTTTTGCCTGAGCCTGATAGCTACCATGCAGGTGGGCTAGAAGTATTGTCTGGGAAGGTGGTGTCAAAGTTGAGAATAGGACTAGAAGCTGGATTAGGGCAGAGAGTAGAGAGTGACTTCTGTAGCCAGTGGCTTTAATGGTCCCAAATTTATTACCTGTCAATTCATAGTTGGTATACTTTGATATAGTATTATGCCCACACAGTAAAAACTTATTTATATTCTCAGCAATGTTAAGGTGAAATGATAAAATAAAAATAATTATTTTTATAATAAATAATTAAAAATAAATTTAAAATAATTATTGCTAAAATAAAAATTATTATTTATGCACATGCTCTAAGTTTCCTTAGATAGAGGCAGGATAAAACAAATGATAAAAATTCTAGCCCTTCAATCTAAAGAAGATTCTTTTATCATCTGAAATTTGTTGGTATTAAAATGCATAGAATGGGTATGAATACTTTTATGCAGTAAAGAAAATCAACAGTAAGAGATAAAAAATATCTCTAGTAGAGAAAGGCTGAGAATATGAATCAACTTGTTATAGCGCCCAAATTCAGTGGGGAAGCAGTTACAGAAGCCAGACCTTCTACCTTCTGTACCCCATAATGACCCTGGTTTCATACTCCCAGAAGGATAAAGAATAGGAAAGCTATCAGGGGAGGGGAGGGGATAGAAAGTTTTAGTGGTGGGAATTGTGTGAAGTTGTACCCCTCTTATCCTATGGTTTTTGTCAGTGTTTCCTTTTTATAAATAATTTTTAAAAAATTAGTCACTATGGAGGATAGAGGACAGGAGAGGTGGAAATACCATTGATTTTATTATATTTTTAGTGTAGGTGAGACAATGTATTTATTCATAATAATGTTATTTTGCTGGTGAGAAAAATATCTCAGTGGCTGTGCACCACCTGACTCGCACACCTAATACCCAGGCCTCAAGTTTAGCTTCTGATACAACCAGAGTTTAGCTCTCTAGTCTTCTCTCTGTTTCTTTTTCTCTCTGTGTTTCTTTGATGAAATAAACACGTTTTAAAAGTTATGTCAGTTTCACATTTTGTTTCCCCCTTCTGTTCATATTTCTCAACTTCTGTCCATAAGTGATATCATTCCTTATCCATCTTTCTCTTTCTGGCTTATCTCACTTAACATGATTCCTTCAAACTCCATCGCATATTCTCAATAGCTGAATAGTATTCTATTGCGTAAATGTCCCACAGCTTTATTTACCACAAACCATTAATCCTTCAAAAAAAAAAAAGAAAAAAAAGTTAAAAAACCCATATATATATTTGACCAGGATAGTAAGGGAAGAAGCAGTCAGCAGTTGTAGAATAGTAAGAAATGGAAGGATACATATATATATATATATATGGACCAAAGACAATGGTTTTGGAACAGACTACTTGAAATCACATGTGATTTTATTACTAATCAAACCTCTCTAAACCATTCAAAGCTACCATGTAGGGCCAGTCACAATTTAAAAAAATCTCTTTAAACCTTTTTTTTTCTTATTGAAGTAATATTGATTATAATATTATACAAAATGTTTCAAACTTGCATCATTGAAAATCAACATGTTTATCTCCTGCACTCTAATATAATCCCTTCCTTATGGTCACTCTGAGTTTATAAATTCATTTGTTGTTTTTAATTTTTCATCGTCACTTCTTTGGCTATATTAATTAGATTATTAGAATAGGAAGAGAAAACATAGGGCATGCAAGACTCCTTTTGACCCTGTCTGATCCAATCCCTGTCATTGTTTCATATTACAATTGTCTTGAATTTGAAGCCCAAACATTGTATTTACATTTCTAAAATTATGCTTTACACATCCTGTATGCACATAAGTCAGGAGTTACTATTTATGTGTTTAAAATTTTTTACCTAAGTACTATCTTACTACATCTTGCTCTATTGTTATTTTACCCTCAACAGAGTGTTTTAAAGAAATCCAGTGTTTTAAATAGTCTTTTAAAATGTTTTGATGCCTGGAAACATGTAATTTAATTGTTCTACAAATATGCTTACTATTATAGGAATATATCACCAATTATTTATATATAATGATGGAGACATAGTTTTTCTATCATATTTTTATTATTATAAACAATGCCACAAACACCTTTATGTATTTTTCTTCATATTAACACAAATTGTGTTGGTGGTCACTGGTTTTCAGATATATTGATTGACATTTTCTTTCCTTAGAATGACATCCACATAGTCAGCATCCGAACTTCTATCACCACAGTATAATGTCTATAGTCTATTTTCTTTTTTTTAATAATGTCAAGTTCTCTATCAATATTTAAAGATCCAATATTTCCACTTCTAGGAATTGACACTACCAATATATATTCACATGTAATATTCATTACAGTATTATTTGTAAAACAGAAAAAAACTTGGGAATGACATAAGTAATCATTTAATGAAGATGGGTTTGATAAATTGTATTGCATCAATTTAGCAAATATGATGTAACTCTCAGAAATAAGTTTAGCATTTTATATACTGATGCTGAAAAGTGATCAGAAAATACAGTAAATTCTAAAATGCAAGTGTCATGTTATGTCATTTCACCCTTGGGAAAAGAGAATATCTATTATAATGTATATATATATATGAGTATAATTTATATCTTTATATGTTTGGAAGCTTTTCGGATATCTATAGAAATAAATTTTGGCAGTGGCTATTTTCATGTTCACTTCGATTTGTGCAAGAAATCATTGTAGTATTTAAAATTTCATTTTATAATCTTATTTTGTCTGCATTTTTAATTATAATGAGGCTGGTATTTCTTCTGCAGGTTAAAACTACAAATAAAATATCCTCAGTATTCAGCATCTGACACATGTAATGTTTCTTTTGATGCATAATTGTTATAATCTTTCTTCTCCTTCTTCAGTCTTCGTCCTCCCCCTTCGTACTATGTGTACTTAACCCAGTGCGCTAATGTCCGGCCCCAGTATTTTCTTTCTTTCTTTCTCTCTCTCTCTCTCTTTCTTTTAAAAATATTTATTTATATCCTTTTGTTTCCTTTGTTGTTTTATTGTTATAGTGATTATTGTTGCTGTTATTGATGTCGTTGTTGTTGGATAGGACAGACAGAAATGGAGAGAGGAGGGGAAGACAGGGGGGAGAGAAAGATAGACACCTGCAGGCCTGCTTCACTGCTTGTGAGGTGACCACCCTGCAGGTGGGGAGCTGGGGGCTAGAACTGGGATCCTTATGCTGGTCCTTGAGCTTTGCGCCACATGCACTTAATCTGTTGCGCTACCGCCCAACTCCCCCTTTTCTTTCCTCCTTTCTTCCTTCCTTCCTTCCTTCCTTCCTTCCTTCCTTCCTTCCTTCCTTCCTTCCTTCCTCTCTCTTCCCCTCCATTCCTTCCTTTTCTTCTTTCTTTTCTCTCTCTTTCTTTCTATCTATCCTCTCTTCTTTTTTTTTTTTAATCATAACACTGCTCAAATATGACTTATGTTGATGTGGGAGCTTGAACTTGGGACCTCAGAGCCTCCTACATGAAAGACTTTTGCATAACCACTATCCTACCCCCAACAAATGTTATAATTTGTAATCTTCATTGTGTATTAAATTGTTCTTAAGGAATTTAATTTGCATGTGCTTCATTATTTCCTTTTGTATTCCCATAAATATATTCAGAACTGAAAAATAAGATCAGGGTAACATATTAATTCAAATATGTTTACATTTATATTTACACCATAAAAGTTTGGATATATATATATACATATATAAAATCATTGGAAAATAGAGAATTATTTAATTGGCATTCTGCAGGGTGGACTCTGCCTCAAATCTTGATAATTTCAGTTGTATACAGATGCCCTTTCAACACTACTATCTTCTTTGCTAAACTTCTTTCTTACAATTATTTCATTCTTTGTTATTTCTCGATCACTGTCATAGTTTTGCCTCAGCCCTCTTCTTTGTCAGTCATTGGTTTGCCCCCCCCCCCCGCCTTTTTTTTTTCATTCTATTCCATTGATCTAGAAACTCCTGGATTTCCATGAAAACTATGTTTTCATCTTGAAATCCTATTATAAAGTTCATTTAACCCAACGGGGACATTGAAAAATGATCAGGAAATACAGTGAAGTCTGAAATATAAGTGTCATATGATGGAGTTCCTCCATGGGTGGGGGCAGTAAAGATTATTTCATATATATGAATATCCAGTTCATGTCTCACTTTAATGTTAGCTTTCTTTAAAGAGATTAAAGTCCATGGTCCTTCATGATAATCACCCTTTAATATCACACACACACACACACACACACACACACACACACACACATACACACACACCTTTAGCAAACCCCCTCCCAATTTTTTCAGTTGCTACAATCCCCATCTTAGTTATTATCCAACTCTCTGAACTCAGTATATCAGCACACTAACTCAAGTTTACAGTCATATCTCAGTTTTCTCACTCTCTGTCTCAGGCTTGGATTTTACCTTTCCTCTTTCCTCAAACCACAAATACCTTCAATTTCAAGTTCACTGTCAGTGAAAATGTTGTTTCCACAGCACAGAAGAAATTGATATTATCAGGGAAATTTTTGACCCGCAGATTTTCATCACTACTTTTACTTATCAAGTTTGTACTCATATAACCTGACTTCCCAAACATGTTACCTTAAACTCTTCCTGCTTCATGGGAAATAATTATTGTATCTGTGCACTAGATTGTAGCCCTTCTTACCTGTATACACAAAGACATCACTAAAATAGTTGACTTCTCTCAGAAATTTTAGGTCATTGTTGTGTCAGCATGAAAGCATTTTATTTTTCTCCTGTATTACTATTTTTTTTTACCTCTTTTGACACCTACTTCTCCATTCCACCTACCCCTTCTGTAAAAAATACTTATCAAAAATGTTTGCTGTACTCTCTCACCAT
The DNA here is from genome assembly GCF_950295315.1 of Erinaceus europaeus. NCBI lineage: Eukaryota > Metazoa > Chordata > Mammalia > Eulipotyphla > Erinaceidae > Erinaceus > Erinaceus europaeus. Next base: position 25,959,077 of record NC_080179.1, on the reverse strand, counting down.
GCTCTCATTTCTTTACCTTCTAATTCCACACTAGGCATTTTTCATCCCTACCATTTTAAGAAAAAATAGTTCCAGGTATCCAATAACTGCCTTACTGTTTAATCAAGTAGTCCACTCTCATTTTCTTCTTGGTTTACCATCCAACATCATTGGACACAGTAACTGCAACACACAATTTTGGATTTTCTTTCCCTCATGGTCATTTTTTTTCTTCTAAATTTTATTAGTTGTGAGAATCCCTGCATCATCCTGTGATGCTCTTTTCTCCTTTATCACTGTCTTGTGATCTCCTTGAGTTTCAAGGAACTAAGTATCATTTAAATAGTGATTACAACCCCAGGGTTCATCTCTATAATTTTATGAATTAAAGATGTACCTGATTGCTTATTTGAAATGTTAAGTTGGATACCTGCTATATGCTCTAAACTAAATTCCTGAGTTTTCCTACATCTAACTAACTAATCTGCTCCACTTCCAGCTTTCCCCATTTCACATACCAGGAAGATAACTTTATTCTTCCTGGTCCTAAAGCTGAAATCTACAAAGTCATCTTTGAATAAACTCTTTTTCTCATATTGTCTATCCAATTGCTGGAGTTTTATTGATTTTTATGGAAGAATATTTCCAAAGCCTGATTAATTTCTACCATTTCCACTATTACTCTCTTGGTCAAGTCACCATCAAATTTTTTCCTGAACTTATACTTTGGTTTCTTAAATAGACTTTATTCTTCTACTTCTTTTCTTCATAATCTGTTCTCAATACAGTAGACTGATAAAAGATCATACCACATCTTTGTTAAAAATCTTTTAGGTAGTTACTATTACTATCAGAGTATTAGCTAATTATAATGTCTAATAAAATCCTATTCAGTCTGGTCTTGAAGATTATTTTTTATGTCACCTCCAATTTCTCTCTTAGTCTTGATTTTTTTTTAATATTCCAGAAACACATCTGTAGATTTAATGCCTCAAGTATTTGCATGACTATCTTCCTAACTGGTCCAAGTCTTTGTTCAAATGTCATTCTCAAAGTCCATTTGAGTATCTTAATGAAATACAACCTACACCTCCAGCTCCATTTTTCTAAGACTCCCTATTCTACTGTACTTTTGTTTTCTTTAACATTCTTCTTTTGAATTTTGTTTCTTTCATATCCTATTTTCTTTCCTGCCCTTTTTACAACTCTTCCTACCTTCTGTCATGTTATATCATGTCTCTCTCATTCACTGACAAAGCAAACTCCACATAGGTAGACTATGTATGTAGTCAACTGGCATGACACTGTAGTGGTGTGATGTACACATGTATACATGATCTTACAATGACAACTAGCATATAGAAGACATTGGAGGCATTTTGAAGTAATAACTGAATCTTAGTAACACAAAATGTATTCTTCTTCATTTTATTTTCTTTTTTCACCAGAGTACTTCTTAGTTCTGGTTTATGGCAATGCTAGATAGAGATTTAGTCTGGGACCTCAGAGCCTCAGGCATCAAAGTCTTTTTGTATAACCACTATCCTATCTCCCCAATTGTCTTCTTATTAACCTTATTAAAGCACAATATATTTTTTCTCACCTTAAAATGTTCAGACGAATCTACTTGAATTCTCACTCAGCATTTATACCAATAAGAGTGAAGTTTCTATTAATATTATAAATCAGTCTTCCAAGGGAGCAAAAACATCATTAATGCAGGCTGATGGCCTATTTCCAATTTATATAAGCTTTAATAGCCTCACCTAAGCTTTATTCTTTGTGTATCTGGCATTAATTTACATTATGAGTTCCTCAAAAATCTAAATAATTGGGGAGTCGGGCGGTAGCGCAGCGGGCTAAGCGCACGTGGCGCAAAGCACAAGGACCAGCATGAGGATCCCGGTTGGAGCCCCCGGCTCCCTACCTGCAGGGGAGTCGCTTCACAGGCGGTGAAGCAGGTCTGCAGGTGTCTGTCTTTCTCTCCCCCTCTCTGTCTTCCCCTCCTCTCTCCATTTCTCTCTGTCCTATCCAACAACGACAACAATAATAATAACTACAACAATAAAACAACAAGGGCAACAAAAGGGAATAAATAAATAAATAAATAAATAAAATCTAAATAATCATCAAATAAATGCCACATGTCCTGAGGGTCCTTTATGCACAGTCCTTTAATTCTCACAATAATTCTAAGAAGGCATTAGTAGTCCTCTTTATATAGATGCAGTAAAGTTGGTCCTTGACCAAAGACTCAATCTTTTCTTTTTTAATCCATAGCAATATTTTCACTAACTCTAGTGACCATATTATAGAAAGTTAAATCAACTCCTTTGTTTAGAGATGACTAGAAGTAATGAACAGAATGACAAATTCCTTTAGGAAATTTTTAGCTTTGTTTTTGATTAGAAACAAATATTTCAGTTTGGGAATATTATATAATTAATTCAATTTTTTATTGTTACCAAGATGACACTACTTTGGACTGAATTTTTTTTAAAAGAGACAGAGATAGAAAGTAAGATACCACAACACTGAGGTTCCCTCCATTGTGATGGGGTCTGTTTTGGACTTGGATTAACTTAAACTTACTGTTTAATTAAAGTGGGAAAGTTGACCTGATCTTTTAATTTCTTAACTGTCACCAAATTATTTTCTACAATTACCAAGCTTTATTTTTTCCAACTTTTCCTTTATTCTTGGTATAACTGACATAAAATATTAGATTGCCTTAGGTAATCAACACAATGATTGGAAAAAAAAAGTTTGTACATATTATAAAGTTAGCAGAAAGTTTGTACATATTATAAAGTTAGCACAAGAAGTCTGGCTTATATCTGTCACCATTCATTGTACTGATTTTTTCATTCTGATTAACACTTTCAATATTAACTTTCTTAGAAACTTCCAAATATGCAATAAAGTGCTATTAACTAATCATCACACTGAATGTCTTTACATCCCCATCATTTACTTATTTTATAGCTAGAAATTTGTACCTTTCATCATTCATTTACTCTGCCCTTCTACTCTCCACTTCTGTATCTCTAATCTATGTACATATGAGTCTAATTATTTTATTTTTATATTCTAAATATAAGATATACCATAAAATCAGTATGTCTTTTAAAATATACTTTTAAGTGTTTATTTATTTTGCATAGAGACAGAGAAATTGAAAGGGGAGGGAGAGATAATAGGGAGAAGAGAGAGAGAGAAAGAGAGAGAGACAGCACTGTTTCACGGCTCCTGAAGCTTCCCTGCTGTAGGTGAGGACTGGGGACTTGAACCCAGGTCCTTATGCATTATACTGTGTGTGCTCAACCAAGTTCACCACCACCTCACCCCAGTATGAAATTTCTTATATCTGGTATATTTAATTTCCTATAATATATAAATATCTTCCTATGTTAATAATCTTTTTTTAAGAAACAAGGGAGATTATATTGCAATGGATTGGACTCTCAAGTATGAATTCTCAGGTTCAATACCTGGCATTGCATATGCCTGAATGGTGTTCTTGATTCTCATTCACCCCTCCCACCCTTGTAATGATAGTCGCATAATGACAAAATTGCCTAACAACACAGTTCTCAGAAACCCTGGCTTTAAATCATGAATAACCACATTAAGCATTTCTTTCTTTATCTTTTTTTAAAGCTTTTTTTAAAAAACCTTTATTACTTATTGGATAGAGACAGCCAGAAATCTAAAGGGAAGAGGGCAAGAGACAGTCACCTGCAGTCCTGCTTCACCACTTGTAAAACTTTCCCCATGCAGCGGGGGACAGGGGCCTCAAACCATGGTCTTTGAGCATTGCAACATGTGTGCTCAACCAGGTATGCCACCACCGGGCCCCACATTTCTTCCTTTATCCACTCGTCTACTGGACATCCTCCATCCTTTCTTTCCTCTTTTTCTTCTTTTTTTTTTTTATAGAGATAGAAATTGCTAAGGACAGGGGAGATTAGAAATAGAAATGACAAGAGATAGAGGAAAACCTGCAACATTGCTTCACTGCACATAGGATGGACACTTATTTCTTTGACCTGACTACTGTAAATAATACTGCAATAAATTTTGGATGTGTATATCATCTCAGGTCAATGTTTTTGTTATCTTCAGATACTCGGCAGCAAAACTGCTAGATTGTGCTCTTCAAGCTTTATTGAAATAAAATCAATTTATTACACGTGTAATTGATTGCACTGCCTAACTTAAGATACATAGCAAACAGGTTTGTATTTTTTTTTTTTTGCCTCCAGGGTTATTGCTGGGGCTTGGTGCCTGCACTGCATATCCACTGCTCCTGGAGGCTATTTTTCCCCCTTTTGTTGTCCTTGTTGTTCATCATTGTTGTTATTATTGTCATTGTTGTTGGATAGGACAGAGAGAAATCAAGAGAGGAGAAGAAGACAGAGGAAGAGAGAAAGATAGACACCTGCTTCACTGTCTTTGAAGCAACCTCCCTGCAGGTGGGAAGCCAGGGGCCTAACCGGGATCATGTGTGATTAACCCGCTGTGCTACAGCCTGACCCCCTAGCAAACAGATGTGTACCATTATAGAATTAGCTGACACCTTTAGTTTCTTGTGATAATATCTGTTTTACTCTACTACCATTTTTAGTTATAGATACACTGCTATTTAAAAGTAATTTTTAATTTTTTAAAGTATTTATGTATTCCCTTTTGTTGCCCTTGTTGTTTTATTGTTGTAGTTACTGATGTTATTATTGTTGGATAGGACAGAGAGAAATGGAGAGAGGAGGGGGAGACAGAGAAGTGGAGAGAAAGATAGACACCTGCAGACCTGCTTCACCGCCTATGAAGTGACTCCCCTGCAGGTGGGGAACCGGGGGCTCAAACCGGGATCCTTATGCCGGTCCTTGTGCTTTGCGCCACCTGTGCTTAACCCGCTGAGCTATAGCCTGACTCCCCCTAAAAGTAATTTTTAAAGTAATTTTTGATATGTATATGCTTCTCTAAGTACCACATATGAGTCAAGTCAAATAGTTGTCTTTTTCCATCTCACTTATTTTATTAAGAATAATGCTGATTTGGGTAAATTGCAGGATTTTGTCTGTTTCATAAATGAGTAGTATTCCATGATGCTTAATTTCTGTCAATCACATTTTTGTCAACATGTTTTTACAAGCCTTTTCCTGTTTCTGGTTGTTTATAAGAATGTAAGATTACATGGTATAGCTCCACACTGCTCCCAGAGTTCCATGTCTGCATCTTCCCAATCATAATCAACCATAGTTCCCGCAATATATTAGGGGCAGTTGGTTTGCTTCTGTTTCATGTGTCTCAGTTCTCTAGACTTCACGTATAAATAAAAGCATCTGGTAGTTATCTTTCACCTCTACTTATTTTGCTTGGCATAATCGCCTTCATTCTATTTATTTTATCCCAAAGGACACAAATCATCATTTTTATTTTGAAGGCAGTATTCCATAGAGTATATATCATCATTATCAATGGGCATTTGGACTATTTCTTTAGGCTATTGTGAATAATGGAATTATGAACATAGAGTGCAAATATCCCTTCAGTTTAGTGTTTTTATGTCCTTTGCATAAACATTTAAGAGTGGTAACACTGAATTATAAGGTATTTCCATTTTTATTTGTCTCAGGACTCTATAAAGTTTTCCAAAGGGGCTACAGCAGCTTCCATTCCCAACAGCAGTGAAGCAGAGTTCCTTCTTCTCTACAACCTCTCCAATACCTTTCATTTCCTGTTTTTTTAATGTAGGTCATTCTCACAGATATGAGATAGAATTTTAGCATAGTGTTAATTTGCATTTCTCTAGTGATAAGTGAAGTGGAGCATTTCTTCATATGTTTGAGGGATGTGTGCATCTCTTCTCTTTTATATTTTTTTGTGTGTATCTCTTCTTTAGAAAACTATTCACCTTTGATTCACTTCTTATTGGGATATTTTTTGTTGAACTGTATGAGTTCTATAAAGATATTTGATATCAAGTGCTTGTCAGACGTAGGGTGTTCAAATGTTTTTTTCAAAGTACTGAGTTGCCTTTAAAATATTATATTAATTGATTAGTTTGTTAATTAATTCACTGATTCAATAGAGACAAAGAGAAATCAAGAAGGATAGTGAAGATAGTGAGGAAGATAGACAAGAGAGACACCTGCATCACTTCTTCATCAATTGCAAAGATTTCCTCACAGGTGGGGACAGGGGGCTTGAACCTTGGCCCTTATGCATTGTGCATTGTAATATGTGCCCGCTCGTTGCTTGGTTACTTTGTGTAGTTTGCTTTCAATATATGGAAGCTTTTTAGTTTGATGTAGTCCCATCTTGTTTCATTTCATATGCCCAAATATTAGTCTCCAAATACATCTTTGATATTAAAGTTCTGCAAAGTACCTCCTGATGTTTTCTGTGTTTTATAGTTTCAGGTCTTTGATCCATGCTAAACCTATATAGGTGCATGGTGTGAAATGATGGTCAATTTTCATTTTACTATATGTGTCTGGCTGTACAGTTTTCTCTAGAACTCTGCTATAGTTTTGTCATTTAACCTATAGAAACATAGTTGATAATCACCTTATTGTACTAGAGCATTCTGGGTTTGACTATGCATTTAAATTTATCAGTGTTCTTTATATTTTCATTTTACTAAACATATTTTTATTTCAGTTTAAAGAGCTGTTTTCATTATTATAAGGAACTAAACTTGTTACAAGCTGCTGGACTTGTTAATATATTACAGTATATTTTTATGAGAGAGAAAGAGAGAGAACTGAGCACCACTCTGATACAGATGGTGCTACTGATTTGAAGTCAGGGTCTCACACATGAGAACACATTCCTGCTTACAAAGGTCCTTTACTTTGGTGCAATACACTAAACCCAGTCCAGTTCTACCTTGTAATTTTTTTGTAAAACACTTATTTGTAAAATAGAAAATATCAACAAAACCATAGAATAAGAGGGGTGAAATTCCACACATTTCCCACCACCAGAATTCCATATCCTAATCCCTCCATTGGAAGCTTTCCTATTCTTTATCTCTCTGAGAGCATGGACCCAGGGTCATTATGGGGTGCTGAAGGTGGGAGATCTGGTTTCTGTAGTTGCTTCTCTAATGGACACAGACATTGACAGGTTAATCCATACTCTCAGCCTGTCCCTATCTTTCCCTACTGGGGCAGGACTCTGGAGAGTTGGGGTTCCAGGGTACATTAGTGAGGTCCTCTGTCCAGGAGAGTCAGGTTGACATTGTGGTAGCATCTGCAATTTGATATTTGTAAAGTGTATTCCTGTGCTTCCTCCTTTCTTGTGGGACTTGGTTCAGTAGTTCTTGTAAGGTGGGTTGAATGTAGCAAATTCCTTTAGTTCTTGAATATTTGAGAAACCCTTTATTTCTCCTTCATATTTGAAGGTAATTTTATAGGATACAATATTCGTGGCTGGAATTCCCTCTCCTTTAGAACTTTGAATATGTCATTCCATGCTCTAGAGTTTGTAAAGAGAAATCTGATGAAAGTCTTATAGCTCTGCCTATAAGACAGAGCCTATATCTTCTTTCCTTTTCCTAGCAGCCAGCATTTTTTTTCCCTTGTCATTGACATATTTATTTTTACACCAGAGCACTGCTCAGCTCTGGCTTATGGTGGTGCAGGGGATTGAACCTGGGACTTTGGAGCCTCCAGCATGAGAGTCTCTTTGCATAACCATTATGCTATTTACCCCTACCCTTGTCATTGGCTTTTGACAGTTTTACAATAATGTGCCTTGGTATTGGTTTTTTTGTATTTAAAAATCTGGGTGATCATTCTGCCTCTTGGATGAGAATGTTCTAATGGTTTTCTAAGTGAGGGAAGTTCTCAGCTAACATTGCTCTGAAAATGGACTCTGCATCTTTGGCCTTGTCCTCCTGTTTAGATATATCTCTCATTCTTATATTCAATCTTTTGATGGAGTCTGCAATTTCACAGAGCATTGCTTCAGTCTTTCTAAACCATTCCTCTCCCTCATCTTTGAATTGAAAGAGTGGGCTGGCTGTAGCTTTTAGACTGGAGATCATTTCTTCTGAATGTGTAGAATGCTAAGCCTTGTACCTGGGCATGGATTGCAGTTAGAGTGTCTTTTACTCCCTGGGGTTCTGACTGAATTTCTTCTTTTAAGATCTGATGATTCTTAGTCATCTCTGTTCTAAGTTTCTCTCTCACGCATTTTAATTCCATAGTAACATGCTTTTTAAATTCTTGCTTGATTTCTTGAAGAGTCCTCATAATGAGCTCTGTGTAGACTGTCTCTGAGAGTCTCTCTAAATCTATAATTCCTTGGATTTCCTGTTTCATTTCTGCGTGGCTGATATGTCATAATTGGATGTTTAGTTCTGTTTCTTTTTTATTATTTTTATTTATTTATTCCCTTTTGTTGTCCTTGTTTTATTGTTATAGTTATTATTGGTGCTATTGTTGTTGGATAGGACAGAGAAATGGAGAGAGGTGGGGAAGACACAGAGGGGGAGAGAAAGATAGACACCTGAAGACCTACTGCACCGCCTGTGAAGCAACTCCCCTGCAGGTGGGGAACTGGGGGCTCGAACCAGGATCCTTACGCAGGTCCTTGCGCTGCTTTATGCCACATGCGCTTAAGCCACTGTGCTACCGCCTGACTCCCGTTTAGTTCTGTTTCTTTTCTTGCACATTTTTTGTGCTGGTTACTGATGGCCAGCAGGTGGTGCAATTGTGATCTCTAGGTTTCTCATTTGTGTGAACTGCAGTGTGTGGGATGGGGTGAAGGGTGGTTGCTTTGAGCTGTCTTGTGGTCACAAATGCCCTGTTGTGTCCTTGCCTTGAATTCAGAAGGCTAAAGCTCTGCTGAGTCAAACACTGAGAGGTTTTAAGTCCCTGTCTCTTTTCTTCTGGCACTAGTAACATAGTTACTTGCTTGCTGAGCTTAAAGTGAAATCGCACCCATGCAGCCCAGAGCTCTGATTTGACTTTGCTGTTCTTCAACCCTCATCAGGACCCTTTTCCCTCCAACCGCACGCGAGCACCCACCTGAGGCTGCAGAACTTTCGGCTGTAGATTATGACTTCAGTTGGGTCTCTTGTTGTATTTATTTGTTGCTTGGAAGAGAGGTGATTTGGTTCCACTTATTCCATGGCCATGCCTCCAGGACGTCTGCTTTGTAGTTTCTAAGATGAAGTGAAGAAGGTTAATTCACCATTCTTAATAGCTAACTAGTATTCCACTGTGTATATATACTACAACTTTCTTAGCCACATCTGCTGTTGAACACCATCACAAATTTTGCTGCTATGAGCACAGGTATACATAAAGCTTTTTTGGATGGGAGTGTTTGGTTTTTTAGGATATATTTCCAGGCGAGAAATTACAAAGTCTTTGGGTAGGTCCCATAACTAGTCTTCTGAGAAATCTCCAGACTGCTCTCCACAGGGGTTTGACCAACTTATATTCCCACCCACCAGAAGTGTAGGAAGGTTCCTTTACTAACACAACCTTTCCAGCATTTGTTGTTGCTATACTTCTGATGTATGACATTCTTACAGGAATGGAGTGGTATCTCATTGTTGCCTTTATTTTGTATTTCTGACAATCAATGACTTGGAGAATTTTTTTTCATATGTCTGTTGGCCTTTGGATTTTTTCTTTGGCGGATATTCTGTTCATATCCTCTCCATTTTTGGTTGAGATCATGGTTTTCTTTGTTGTTGTTGTTGCTGTTGTTATTGTTGTTGCTGAGTTTGGTGAGCAATATTTTATTTTTTAAATAATGAGTTGTATTCTGTTGTTTTTATATACTCCGTTTTCAAACATGTCATCTGTGTTTTGGAGCACCACATCACAGTTGTGAATAGTGCTATAATGAAAATCTATCTATCTATTTATCTTAAGGGATTATGACTGTGTAAATCTACTGCTTCCTGTAGACTCTTTTTTTTCTATTTCTTTTCTTTTTATCTTCCTTTCCTTCTTTTTTTCTTTCATTCTTTTTTCTAGCTAGTTGGTAAGAAACAGATAGTGAGAGAGAAATCAAGATAAGGAGCCAGGCGGTGGAGCACCTGGTTAAGTGCACACACTACAGTGCATTAGGACCTAGGTTCAAGCCCTTAGTCCCCACCTGAAGGAGAAAGCTTCATGAGTGGTGAAGCATGGCTGCAAGTGTCTGTCTCTTTCATCCTCTATAGCCTTTACCTTTCTCAATTTCTCTCTATCTCTATTGATAATAAGTAAATAAGTATTTTTTTAAAAAAGAGAGAGAAAGCAGAGAGAGAGAAAGCAAATACCACAGCACCCTTCCTTCCTTCCACTGTGCATGATGCTCCCTGTCTATATGGTGCTATTTTTTTGGTACCAGGGTTTAATCTGGGCCCTTGGACATGATAAAGTCTGCACTCTATCCGCTGAATTTTCTCTGGGATCCCACATACTCAAATTAGAATTTCTGGATTTTCTAGCATTTCTATTTTTATTTTTGAGGCATCTTCATACTGTTTTCTGGAATGGTTACAAAAACTTATATACTCATCAGTGAATTATGAGGTTCTTGTTACTAAAAAGTATCTTACATATTCTTTCAGTTTGTGCTCTCATAATTTTCATTGTCAGTTTTTCTGCCCTTTACTTCATTTTGACAATTTTACCTATATACATGTTACCAATTTCATAAGGAATTTTAAAGACTTTTAAGTTTAAAGTAGTTTTTATAAATTTATTGTATTATGATCAGAACCATAAATTATCCCTATACATTTATATTTTGTAGATTCTATTAAGATAGGATTTTGACTTTTGTATGTTTAATAACTTGTAGCTCACTGCTTTGTTGATGGGCAACTGGTTAGCTCAAGACATTGTGAAAGGTGTTATCACACCCAGTCTGGTGTTATCACACCCAGTAGACTGCATACTTTACCATGCATGAAGAGTCAGACTCAATCCTCTGGTCCCCAGTTCTGAGGGGTGGAGGGAGCTTCACTAAAGGTGGAGCAAGTGTTGCAGGTGTCTTTCCTTCTGTTTGTTTTTCTCATTCTCTGTTTCTCAAGCTCAATAAAAAAAAATAATAATAATGGCCATCAGGAACTGTGATGACTTGTGGTGTGACCAAAAAAAAAATTTAAAAAAAGGGAGGTGGTGGATATTGTGTAAAAGACCTTTTCAGTACAGTACAAAGTTTGGTATATAATTATCAAATTCAGTAATAGTTATTTAACTGTAGTGTTTAAGGATTTTTTTTCTTTGTTTTTACTCTCAATTTGTCAGAAACTGAGGGAAGTTTGTCTTCTGTAACAATACTGAATTTCTAACATATAGGTATAATATACAACTATTAGTTTTATTTATTTATGATTAACATATCTATATTGGAAGATTTACTTTTGTAAATGCTGTATTTACTTATCTGTAGCTTTATCTGCACACTTACTTTTGTCTTTAAATATAGGTTGTCTAATAACACTGCAGACCTACATTTTTGTATCTGTTTGTCTGATATATTTTTGCTCATTTTTTATTTTTAATTTTGGCAATTTGTTCTGGGCTTCTTTTGAATAAACAGCATCTGTTCAACTTTTGCTTTGTGATCTAATTTAGTACTTTCATTATTTGATGTGAATAAATCAATTCAAAATTTTTATCAAAAATGTTAAGCATATTAGGTTTTAATTGTGATACCTTGTTTTGTGTTTTCTACTCTTACCTTTTATTGTTTTTCCTACTGTGCATATTTAGCTGTATCAACTACAGATTTTTATCCTTCAGTATTTTTTCTCTTTTTGTTTTCATCCAATTTTTGGAGTCTATATATATGTGTGAGTGTGTGTGTGTGTGTGTGTGTGTGTATGAATATATAAGTGGCTTTGTTTCTCTTTTATTATTTTTACATAACTTGTCAGATTCACAAAGCAAAGAGGCCTGTTAATTTTCTCTGAGACATATATTCTTTCCTTCCTGTTCAACTGTATCTCAACTTTAAAAGATGTGATTTGGTATTTAATGCTAATTTAAGGAAATATTCCTTTATACTGTTTTGTTTCAAAACTATGTTGGTGACAGTTATTTACATTTAACTCTGTGACTTAACTCCAAGTATTAAGGTGTTTGTTGTTGTAGTTGTTGTTTTTCTGTTTCTCCTCCTCCCCCTTCCTCCTCCTCCTCCTCCTCCTCCTTCTTCTTCTCCTCTAGAATTTTTTCAGTTGGAAAGGGAGAGGGAAAGTCATCCTTTCATGAAGGGTATATCGTTGATGTATTTACCTTAGCTATTGATCTAAGGATGTTCCTCCAGCTGCCCAATATATTTAGAATGATAATTTCAGATTTTATACAAATATTTTCTCTAAAGTAGTTTGTTCTTTTATTATATGATATTAAATACAAGAAATGTAAAACAGAGTTCACAACATAATTCTGTTTCCCCCTCCTTGCAGTGATTCTTTCTTCCTTACTGGAAATTTGTAGAATTTTTATCTTTGTCTTTTAACTTGCTGCAACTTTACAGGATATATCTACAGTTGGGAATCTTTTCATTTAATTACTCAAAGATTACTTTTAATTTACAGATTATTTTGATACAGAGATATTCTTTTTAAAATTTTAGCTTTACTTATTATTTTTTATTGACTCTCAGGGCTCTAGTTGGACCTTAGTGCCTACATAAGGAGTACACTTCTCTTGGAGACCACTTTTTTTCCTTCTCAAAATTTTTTGGGGGTCCGGCAGTCGTGGAGCAGGTTAAACACACATGGCATAGAGCGCAAGGACCAGCGTAGGGATCCCAGTTCGAGCCCCAGGCTCCCTACCTGCAGGGGAGTCACATCACAGGCAGTGAAGCAGGTCTGCAGGTGTCTATCTGTCTTCCTCTCCTCTATCTATTTCTCTCTTATCCAACAACAAACAACATCAACAACAACAATAATAACCACAACAGGGCTACAACAGCAAGGGCAACAAAAGGGGAAAAAAGTGGCCTCCAGGAGCAGTGGATTCATGGTACAGGCACTGAGTCCCAGCAATAACCCTGGAGGCAAAAAAAATTTTTTTTTGATAGAAACAGAAACTGACAGGAATGGGGGAGACACACACACATAGAGAGAAAGAGAGAGAGAGAGAGAAAGAGAAAGGGAGAGCGCTATAGCATCACTCTTTCATGAAGCTTCCCCTCCTGCAGATGGGGACTGGAGTTTGAACCCAGTATCCTTGCACATGGTAATGTGTATACTCTCTTGGGAGCACCACCACCCAGTTCAATATAGAGATAATCTTTTTTTCTTGAGATTAAAGTTTATTTCAACTATAATGTTCACGTTAGCTATGCCTTGTGAATTTTTCATCATTACACACAGCACTTTCTGAAAATTTGCCTCAGGTAAGATATATTTTTTAATATTTATTTATCCATTGATACCTGAGTGGAGGGGGAATAGATAGAAAGACAAAGCCAAAGAATACTTCTTGTACATGCAACGCTTGGAATCAAACTCAAGATCTCACGTTTTCAACTTTAATTCCAATGTTCTAGACATTGTACCATTTTACAAGCCACTCTGTTATATTTTAAATAATAATTTATATCTCATTTTATTTTTCTTATTAGAACTGTTTACACTGTAATCATGAATTTAACTATTTTTAAAGGTATCCCTGTAGACCTCCAATTGTACTCTCTGTCAACTTTATTTTCATATAAAACATCCAGTTAATCTTAATGAAAGTACATCCCAACAGTAAGATGACCTCTCCTGTTTGTAGTTGTTCTGTTTCCTATGGAAGCATCTGTGCAAGTTACTACAACTTTTCTTTTAAACAGTTTTTGTTGTTAAAATATTTGATGATTTTTTTTCCTGATTACATTCTTATAGAGAATAATCTTTGCTGCATCATCTGAGTATTTGAAATGATTATACCAAGTTTTGTTAGTTTCCTATAAAACATTTCAGAAAGAACAGAACATTTCAAATTCCCGTTTGTTTTAACATTGCCAGTTCAGAGGTCCAGTGGACAAAGGAAAACAAGAACTAATCACAGCAGGGACGATAGAGGTTTGGCAGTCATTGCCAGTCTTGGGAAGTAAATCTTTGTTTCCTGAAATTCAGTAGCATTCTGAAGAGGAGTATTCCTGTTCTTTGTCTGACATCTTCTCCATACTTGTAAGCTGGGCACAAACAACTATTTGGTGAACACAGTGATATTGGTAAAGTTCAACCACTGCTCTAAAACTTAATTTCTCTCCAATCATTGGCAAGATTCAGTTGTGACTACTGTTTTATGAATACTTGTTATTATACCCAAAGTCCTCCATATGTTTGCATCTTCTTTTTAAAAAAATATTTAATTAATTAATTTATTTTCCTTTTTTGTTGCCTTTGTTGTTTTTACCATTGTTGTGGTTATTATCATTGTTGTTACTGATGTTGTTGTTACCGGATAAGACAGAGAAATAGAGGAGAGGAAGAGAGAGAGGGGGAGAGAAAGACACCTGCAGACCAGCTTCACCGCTTGTGAAGCGACCCCCCCTGACAGTGGGGAGCCAGGGGCTCAAACTGGGATCCTTACACAGGTCCTTGAGTTTGATGTCATGTGCGCTTAACCCGCTGTGCTACCACCTGGCACCCATGTTTGCATTTTATTTAGCCTTTCCTTGCTGGATTAAATCAGGAAAAAAGATATCTGTGACAGCTACAAATCTCTTCCTAGTTTCCAGCAATTATACTATTCTTTTTCAATTCAATTCAGAATGTGCATTTTTTCCCCTTGCAACTGGTGAATAAGAGAGTGGTGACATGGAAAAAGAAGGATTCTATGTCTGTGATTTAGTGGCTACTATACTCAAGACTAAATGTCTTCAAATCATTAGGCTTGTGTGAGAGGAATAGTATAATGGTTAGGCAAAGAGACTTTCATGCCTGAGGCTCCAAAGTTCCAGCTTCAGTCCCTTGTACCAGCATAAACCAGAACTGAAGAGTGCTCTAGTAAATAAGTAAATAAATCATTAGGCTTTTCATGAATATGGAAAGATATATAGTAGTAGTCATTCACTCTAATACATATATTTATACACATACATTTAAGTAATAAGTAGAAAAGAACCCTACTTAATACTTAAATGTATGTGTATAAATACATATATATTCTATTTGGGGAAAGGCTTTGTAAGACTATAATTACCTTAGGGATACAATCTTACATCTTTCCCCCCAAATATTTCACTACACCTCTCCCAACACCATAATGTACTACCTGCATTACTTGTCTAGAGTTCTGTCCAAGGCAGTCCTTCTGCACCTCAGATGTAGCCACCCCTTTGATTTCTATTGCCTTAGCTTAGTTTTGTCTGCTTAAAATTTACAGAAATGTAACCCTAAGATATGTTTTATTTTGTACTTCTTTTGTTCAAAAATTTAAAATTCAGCCACTTTCTTTTTTAAATTTTTATTTATTAATTTAATTTATTTATTATTGGATAGAGACAGAAAAATTGAGGGGAGATAGAAAGAAACAAAGAGATACCTGAGCTCTACTTCACTACTTGTGAAGCTTTCTGCCTGCAGGTGGGGACCAGGAGTTTGAACCTAGGTCCTTAGGCACTGTCAGGTGTATGCTTAACCAGGCGCATCACTATCTGCTCTCACATTCAGTGACGTTCTTGAATGCATATTTAGCTTATAAGACTTTGGTGAGTAATAATCCACTGGATAAATCTATCTTGAATGATTTTTCATTTACATGTTGATGGACATGTGAATTATTTCTGGGTTTTAGCTATGAAACAGTCTCTTGAATAAGTCATTTTTTCTTTCTTTATTTTTTTGGTATATTTCTTCACTACCTCAGATTGTCAGCAGACAGGATAAAAAGCAAGTTCTAAATATATGCCATTTTCAAGAGATAGCATTTTAAACATGATAATACAGAAAAGTTGAAAGTAAAATAATAAGAAAAGTTCTGTTATTAAACACAAAACTATCTTAAATGCATCTGATTATATTATGAAAGTTTGGGGTCAGGTGGTAGCACAGCAGGTTAAGAGCATGTGGCACAAAGCACAAGGACCTGTGTAATGATCCCGGTTCGGTTCTAGCCCCAGGTTCCCCACCTGCAGGGGAGTCGCTTCACAGGCAGTGAAGCAGGTCTGCAGGTATCTATCTTTCTCTCCCCCTCTCTGTCTTCCCCTCCTCTTTCAATTGCTCTCTGTCCTATCCAACAACGAACGACATCAACAACAACAATAATAACTATAACAAGGCTATAACAACAAGGGCAACAAAAAGGGGGGGGGGGAAGACCTCCAGGAGCAGTGGATTCATGGTGCAAGCACTGAGCCCCAGCAATAACCCTGGAGGCAAAAAAAAGAAAGAAAGGAATTATGAAAATTCTATCCCCAATTTAGGTCCTTTTCCACCATCATGTACCATGATCCCAAAGACTGCTCATCCCTCTCCTCCTCCTTACCCAGAGTCCTTGTTTTTGGTGCAATATACCACACCCAATCCAAGTTTCACTTTGTGTTACCCCTTTCTGTTTGTTGTTTAAATCCCACCTATAGGTGAGATCATTCAATATTTATCCTTCTCTTATTGTACTCATGTCTTAATCAATCAGTTTTGTCTTAAGCTAAATCAATAGATTTACATTTCAATACCTTTAGAAGAACTGAGGAAGAGAGTAAGGAAGAGAAAAAGGCTGACTAGAGGGTGAGAAGTATAAAGTATGTTCTCCTGATCAGACAATGCTTTCATTCTAATGCAATTGCAAAAGAAATCACTAGATCTTGGTAAAATACATCTTTTGTTGATTTTTCCCCTAAAAAATTCTATATATGTTTGTGTATGGTACTTCTAAATAGAGATAAATAGTCTGAATAATGTTAATATTAGCAGAGATTACAAATAAAGACGAAACGACTGTGATTAAAGAGTTGAATATGACAGTGAAAGTTGTGAAATTTTTGTTTTGAGATCTGAGACAAAACCATCTGTCTCCAAATTTAGTTCAATTCTTAATGAATATACCAAGTCTGACTAAATGACGTCATGGAAGTCAGGCCCCTTTGAACACAAAACCTTTAATTTTATTAGATTTAGTTATGGTGCCAAAACAAAGAAAAATCACTCAACTTCATAAGAAAAAGAGAGGAATTAACTTTAAGTCTAAGTTACAAACTCTTTCATTTGAAAGAGTATGTTCTTCATATAAACGTGAAGTACTCTCTGTGTGGGCCTTTTAAGAGAAACCAAAAGGAAATCCAATTTGCAGTGTATGATCATAATTTGAAATTTTCAAAAAATGAATGTGTGAGTCATTTCTTGCCCTTTGATAATTTCCAACTGATGAGACTGCTTTTACAGATAAGTTCTTGCTTTTAATGATTTCAGTATATTTGGCTTGTCTGGGAGTGAGAAAAATAATGGGAAATGTTATTCATGAGAACGAGCTTGGAACTGAGTATGTAGAATACAAATTATCGCTTTATAGGGAAGGTATTTTCCTGATAATTTTGCCTCCCCTCTCCCCCTTTTGTTTTTCTTCTCAGGCTTACTATTTCTGTCTTAGTTTGCAGTTATAACTGGTATAGAAAGCATTATGGTGGTGGGGAGGGAGATCACATGCTTTGACATATACCATATGGTCTTCTACATCTACATACATGGATTTGACATATAACATATGATTTTCTACGTTTACATACGTGGATTGAGAACTGTTAAAGAATCTAACCATCCTTTGACTTCTAGACATACTTTTGCAATGCATAAACATATTATATAGGCAAACTTTACAAACTAGAATGCAAGCGATTACTTCTTTGCATTTAAAAATTCCTGCATTTTCCAGGCAAAAACTCATTTAGTAAGATTTAGAAAAAGAATGAAATGTACTAGTTATGTTATGTTTCTCAGTTTAAAATAGCTTTTCTTTCAATAATTTCAATTCTGTTCAATAGTAACCTATGGATTTTATCAGTGAAATTACTTTTATTCTTAAGAAGAGAGGAGAGAAGGTGAACAGGTAAGAGGAGAGGAAGGAAGGATGAGAAAAGGAGCCCTAAGGGTTAAGAGATTAAATGAAATAAGAGATGAAAAGGCTAATTCTCTATCCTGTCACAATGTATTGGGAGCTGGGAAGATTAACATAATGGTTATGCAACAGATTCTCCTGCCCAAGGCTTGGAAGTCCCAGGCTCATTCCCCTACATCACTATAAATAGGAGCTGAGCACTAGTCTCTCTCTGTCTCTTTTTCTCTCTCTTCCTCTCTCACTAAAGTAAAATAGGTAAAGTATTTAATTGAAGATTTATTGGGCATGATTAGATGTGAGGGAATGTGCTGGTTTAGGTAGCTGCCATCATGTGGAGCAAAAGCACAACATTTCACTCTTAAACATAAAAAGTTTTGTAAATACAACAACAATAAAAAGCAACAAGAGCAACAAAAGCAACACAAATACTTAAAAAAATAATTTAAAAAATTTAAAAAATATTTAAAAAATAAAAAATACAACAACAATAAAAAACAAGAGCAACAAAAAGGGAAAATATATAACAATATAAAAAAACTTTGTAAAAACTAAAAAAAAGTTTTATAATAATCACTGTGTAGCTATATCTCTTAGTTGGTTTTATTATCTATTTTAAAAGCTATGCCACAATCTTAAGAGAACATCCTATTTCCAATTAAAAAATTCAATAAATATTTCTAAACACAAAGAGTGTTTAGAAATATTTTTTCTCCATTTTTTCCTTTTTCTTCTTTTCTTTCATCGAGCTATTTTCAGCTGCTAGAGTTGACTGCTACTGTCTTCATTTTCTGTTTCACTCTGCAGAGAGTCATCCAGATTCAGACTTTTCTGAGAAGCCCAAGCATGAAACTCTGGCTTTCAACATGCCCCTTCAGTGCACAGGTTAAGGACACTGGAGGCCGTGAGCTTTCCTTTATTTCTCATATGACTGCTGTTTCTGGGATCTGGCTTGGGCTCTGATCTTGACATTTCTGTCACAGGTGTCACCAGTGAAACTGCTGGGCCACCAGATGGCAGGCCTAAGTGAGGTTGGCAGTGTCTGCTGTTGGACTCGCTGTTTCTGCTACCTGCTCTAGTTTCTTCTTCCTGTTCCAGTTTTATTACCTTGTATTGTCATTTTATTCTTCAGTGCTATTTACCTTCCGGTAGACCATTCCAAATGTGGATAACCTTCTGTAAATCCTTTGATGCATTTTGTCTGTTTAGAACTGCTTCATCCAGGGAATCTCCCAAGTTGGCTGACTTCATCTGACTCATTAGGTTTTTGTTAAAATGTCACTTGTTCAGCAAGATTTTCCTTGACCACACTATCTAGAATTACAACACAATCTTCTCTCAAATCCCTACTCTGATAAATTTTCTCTCTTTCTTGAACTATATTTTCTTATAAAAATTAACACCTCTGCTGTATTCTTTTAAAAAACATTTTGCTAGGGAAATAATGGCTTAAAATATAGTTGTCATATGGGTTGCCCCTGCTATTTTCTACTGTTAACTTACTGGGTATAATTTGCATTGCCAGGTTATATATGCTTTACAAAGGATGAGTTGTGTCTGTTTATTTTGCTGTAGTATTTTATATTTTAAAAGAATGCCGACTGAGTCAATACTTAAGCAAAATTTTATTAAATGATCAACTGGATTATAAGTGCTGAAAGATCACGTTTCTAGTATTATATTTGGTATTACTTATTCTGCTTAATACACTGCTATGTGTAATATGTGTAAAAAATTCAGACGGGGAGAAACTAAACAGTAATTGTATCTGTTAAATGTGTTTGATATGTTATATTCTTTGAACTCTACTGTACTGTTAAGTACTTTGCCTAATGTAATACAGCTAGAAAGTGCTGGAGTGAGGATGCAAATTCATTCTTATTTCACTCCAAAATTATTATCTCTTTTTCAGAATTCGGAATTTTTCAGAATTTGACCACAAAGTAATAAGTTAATAAGAATTCCCTAAAATATTGCACAAAATATTAGGCATAGTCAGGAACTAATTTTTTATATTTTTTTAATAATTATTTAATTTCCCTTTTGTTGCCCTTCTTTTTTATTGTTGTTATAGTTATTATTGTTGTTTTCTTTTTATTTAAGAAAGGAGACATTAACAAAACCATAGAATAAGGTACAATTCAGCACAGTTCTCATAACCTGATCTCCATATCCCATCCCCTCCCCTGATAGCCTTCCCATTCTCTATCTCTCTGGGAGTATGGATCCAGGGTCATTGTGGGTTGCAGAGGGTGGAAGGTCTGGCTTCTGTAATTGCTTCCCCACTGAACATGGGCGTTGACTGGTCAATCTATACTGCCAGTCTGCCTCTCTCTTTCCCTAGTAGGGTGTGTCTCTGAGGAAGTGGAGCTCCAGTACACATTGATGGACTGTCCAGGAAAGTCTGGTCAGCATCTTGCTGGTATTGTTGTTTTTATTGATGTCGTCATTGTTGGATAGGACAGAGAGAAATGGAGAGAGGAAGGGAAGACAAAGAGGGGAGAGAAAGATAGACACCTGCAGACCTGCTTCACCGCCTGTAAAGCAACTCCCCTGCAGGTAGGGAGCCGGGGCTAGAACCTGGATCCTTGAACCAGGATCCTAGAGCCAGTCCTTGCACTTTGTGCCATGTGCTAAGTACTTAACCCACTGCACTACCGCCAGACTCCCTGAACTAAATGTTTAAACAACACTTGGTAAAATTGTTTCAGAATCTGTGAGAACTGTGTTTGTTATTAGAGGGATGTAGGGACATGGAAACTGTCATGATTGGTGAACACACATATACTAAGAGTCGAAGTTATACTGACATTTTGTAAGTATGCAGACCAATATTATTGTTAATAAAAATATAAGAAATAATTATTTTTTAGAAAAAACTACAAATGAGCCCCCTAAAAATATAACAATAATTTCAAAAGAAGGAAGTCCATAACTGCTTAGAGACCTCAAATTCTTTTTTTGCATCCCTAAGGTAACTAACATATTTCACCATATTTTCTGAAAATAAAGTCCCAAGTAGATCAATTCTTGTTCTGGAATATTTTGTATTATAGTTGAAGAAACAAATTATTTGTATTTTTAATGGACTAGATTTTATTGGGAGGGCTCCTTTTTACTTGTTTCCTTTTTGACCTCATTATGCACATGCAATATACTTTTTCAATATTGATTTTTTATTATTTATTTAGTAATGAATGGCAAGTTCGTTGGGTAAGTGAGATACAATTCCACAATTCCCACCAACAGAGTTCCCCCTCCCACTTCCTCTTTGTTTGTTTGTTTGTTTTGGAAACTCTAATATTCTTTATCCTTCTGGGAGTATGGACCCAGATGCAAGGTCTGGCTTCTGTAATTACTTCCCCACTGGATATAGATATTGGCAGTTGGATCTATACTCCCTGCCTGTTTCTATCTTTCCCTAGTGGGGCAGGGCTCTGGAGAGGTGGGATTCCAGGACTTTGGTGAAGTCCTCTGTCCAGCGAAGTCATGTTGGAGTTACGGTAGCTTCCGCAATTTGGTGGCTGAAAAGCCTTAAGATATAAAGCAGAGAGACTGTTTAGTAATCATGAACCAAAAGGTAAAAATATAGGAGATGAGATTTGGGATATCTATTTTGGGAAAAGTTAGGAAGTCTATGTGAGATATATTCCAAAAGGTCCATATCTTTGGTTATTCTTGGTTGAGCCCGACAGCTAACATGCAGGTGGAATAAATGTATTGCCTGGGGAGATGGTGTCAGAGTTGGGAATGAGACTTGAAATCTGATCAGGGAAGAGAGTAGCTCCCCAAAATGGGAAAAGTATATAAATACCATTGATTATGAACCCCATCAATCTGATCTGGGGCCCATAGTTATCACAGGAGTCTATGTAACCTCTGTATCCCCTTGGACCTGAGCTTATATTCCATGGTCATACTAGGACCATTCTAGACTGCACTAATTT
The DNA here is from genome assembly GCF_950295315.1 of Erinaceus europaeus. NCBI lineage: Eukaryota > Metazoa > Chordata > Mammalia > Eulipotyphla > Erinaceidae > Erinaceus > Erinaceus europaeus. Next base: position 25,937,137 of record NC_080179.1, on the reverse strand, counting down.
CAGGACCAGTCTTCCTCGAGTGGCGGAGTATGTTGATGCAGCCTCCCTTCAGAAAGTGGGGTAGTCACCACCACTGTTGTTCCACAATGAGGGTGAGGTCCTGTAGAGGCCCACAGAAGGGTCCACTATGTTGTTCCTAATGGATATCACCATTGATGGTGGAGAGAGGGATATAATTTTTATTTCAGCTGAACCTACTTATGGGATAACCACGTGAGGCAATAAAGATTGGAAAATGGAAGGAGATCAGCAAGGTCAACCTATCTCCCTGCTCTCATGGGCCTCACAATTAAGTGGGAGCAGCAACTGATCAGAGAGAGAGAGCATGTTTTCAATTGTCTTCTGGCTACTGATATGTCTAAATCAGAGTGTATGAAGAGAAAAAAGGCCTAATTTAATCCTGTCTTTATTTGTGCTATGCTAGACAAAATTTTTTTAAGCAATCATAGAATCTAGATAGTGATTTTTTTTTAATTTATACATTCTTTTTTTAAAGTCCTGGACAAAAAGAAAGGCGTGTGTGTGTGTGTGTGTGTGTGTGTGTTTATAGTATTTACATTAGTATCCATAATAATTAAGGTCTATCTGGTGAATAAATATTCATTTTGTTTTGTGCAGTCTAGAATTGTAAAGAGTGTTACTTACACTATGTGCTTCATCAGTGAGGAAAAAACACAAATCAAAACTTAGACTGGGTGGGGTGTATTGCACCAGACCAAAAGACTTTAGGCAAGTGGGGGGTTGGGGAGAAGGAAATAGAGAGAGCCATGGGACCCTAGTGCATGATGACAGAAAAGGACCTAAGTTAAGGATGAGAGTATTCTACAGAGACTTTTCATGGGGAGATAAGGAATTGTATCTATGTGTCAATAGCTGTACTATAAACCACTGGCCTCCTAATAAAAATTATTTTAAAATAAAGTATATTTGATGAGTTTTAGAAAAAAAGATTGTTTTTTTTATAGTATCCTAATTCATTGTAGATCTATCTTCTAGAATTGTAAGAGCTGTGTGCTTACCCAGGTCTCTTTAAATTTGGCAGGCTATTCAATAATATGTCACTTAGAAATTTTCTGTTTGTGAGTATATTTGTGCTGAAGAGGAAGGTAGTTAAGGAGAGTAGTATGGTTTTAGGTTTAGGTCATGGCAGGTATTAAGTAAGGCAAGATGAATTCAAAATATAAAGATACCACAAATGTATACAGTCACACTGTTCTATGCAAGAGAAACACACACACACACACACACCTAGAATTAGATTGGAGATTAAAGTTAAATTATAACAGAGATTAAAAATATGTATTCAGTAAAAATATCTACTGGAAATATCTATAAGAAAACTACTGGATAAATATATAGTAACATCTACTAATTCAACAATGATTTACTAGATGACTTATCTAGGTGAGCTACCATGTTATTATACATTGGTAGCCACTAGGGAAGGTGAAATAATAGGCACTTTAAATCACTTAAAGGTACAAATGAAAACATCATTATAGCTTTCCAGAAAAAATGGAAAAGAATCGTTGCGTTGGTTAGGTTGTGATCGGCGGATGCAATATTATTTGGTATGGATTGGGAGAGGCATACGGGAAAGTGGGCCCTATCCAAGGGTTCCAGGACTGGGGGAAGTAGGGGCTCTATAGTGGAGATGTGAGGTTCCTGCTGTCTTAGGATTCAAAAAGACAATCGATAGTTAATGTTATCATCACATTATTTGGTAATTGGGTTAACTTTGAAAAGTCCTTTTGTTAGGGTTTGCTGTACAGTATCCAGTATCTTGTATATAACTGTGCTATTGGATGCTTCTAATCTGCTTGGTCTAGGCTTTTGAGAGAGTCCACATATCAAATACACAGCCTATATATTAAAAAGATTCAGTTTGTGTTTTGAAAAACTTTGAGACATACAATTGATTTTCCCCCTCTCATATTAACTACTGATTTATATGTCTACATTTTGCTAGGAGTGAACATAAACACCATTCCCACCACCAAAAGACTATGGTTTTGTTAATTAATCCTTTCTTAAATAAAAAAAAAAATTTAAATGGAAAAGAATTCAACATTTATTAATCAACTATTGTGTTTAGTCATAGTGCTTATCATTTCTTACAAATTTCATGAATTTGGGGGTCAGGTGGTGGTAGACTGCATTATGTGTACATAGCATGAAGTACAAGGATCCTGGTTCGAGCCCCCTGACTCTCCACCTATGGCGGGAGCGGGGGTCGATTCACAAGCGGTGAAGCAGGTCTGCAGCAGGTGTCTTTCTCTCTCCTATTTTCCTCGTCCTTCTCAATTCCTCTCTGTCCTATCCGATAAAGTGGTAAAGACGGCCAATGGCCACCAGGATCAGTGGACTCACAGTACAGGCACCTAGCCCCAACAACAACCCTGGAGGCAAAAAAAAAAATCATGAATTCAAAAAGGAGTCTTCATATCCAATGATAAGAAAACTGAAGTTCAAAGGATTTATCTATCTCCACCAAAAGCCAGGTTAACTCCATAAAAATTATTCTTTGTAGATCTTGTTTGTTCATAGCAGCATGCTAATCTTTTTTTTTTAATTAGGGGACTAATAGTTTACAGCAAATACAATTGGTACATGTGTAAAATTTCTCAGTTTTCTGCAAAACACTCTCACTCAAGGCCTAGGTCCTCCTCCACCATCATCCTCCAGGACCTGAAAGACATCCAACCTCTACACCCTTTACTTTGGTGCAATACACCAAACCCAGTCCCAGTGCTACTTTGTATTTTTCCTTTTAGTTCTTATTTCTCAACTTTGGTCTATGAGTGAGATCATCCCATAGTCATCCTCTTTCTGTCTTATCTCACTTAACATGATTCCTTCAAGTTCTGTCCAAAATGAGGTGATGGTGAATCCACCATTCTTAAGAATTTAGTATTCCAAAAAAAAAACAAAACTAGTATTCCATTGTGTATATATACTACAACTTTCTTAGCCACATCTATTGTTGGGCACCATTAAAAATTCTGCTGCTACAACGATTGCCACCTCAACACGCTTCACTTCAGACTGTCCAGAGACTTCACGTGTGGAATGACAACCCTTCAGCTTCATTACTCGGGTGAGACCTTTCCTTTCATAGTATACTCTAATTCCATCTCAGGTGGTTCACTTTCTAAAAAAGTCCCAAAACCTAGATATACACCAGTTTCTGTGAGAGAGAGCTTATGTTCATACGTATCCATAAACTACTGCAAAATATATACCTGAAAGCAGAAGTACACTAGAGTTTGCAGTGAGTATCCCCATAACACTTCCTCTCCACTATTCCAAGCTTTGGGTCCATGATTGCTCAACAATTTGTTTGGCTTTGTATGTTAACTCTCTTTTCAGTCACCAGGTTCCAGATGTCATCAGGATGCCGGCCAGGCTTCCCTGGACTGAAGACCCCACCAATGTGTCCTGGAGCTCTGCTTCCCCAGAGACTCACCCTACTAGGGAAAGAGAGAGGCAGACTGGGAGTATGGACCGACCAGTCAACACCCATGTTCAGCAGGGAAGCAATTACAGAAGCCAGACCTTCCACCTTATACAACCCACAATGACCCTGGGTCCATGCTCCCAGAGGGATAGAGAGTGGGAAAGCTATCAGGGGAGGGGGTGGGATATGGAGATTGGGTGGTGGGAATTGTATGGAGTTGTACCCCTCCTACCCTGTGGTTTTGTTAATTTATCCTTTCTTAAATAAAAATAAAATAAAATAAATTCCGCTGCTGTGAACATAGGTATACACAGAGCTTTTTGGATGGATATGTTTGTTTCCTTAGGATATATTTTCAGGAGTGGAATTGCAGAGTCTTAGTGTAGCCTTCTAAGAGTTCTCCAGACTGCTCTCCATAGGGGTTGGACCAATTTACATTTCCACTAGTAGTGCAGGAGGGTTCCCCACAATATCTACAGCATTTGTCTTTGCTATCCTTTCTGATGTACGGCATTCTCACAGGGATGAAGTGGTAGGTGATTGTAATCTTTAATTGTATTTCTGTGACAATCGATGACTTGGTGCAATTTTTTTTCCATATGTATGTTGGCCTTTTGGACCTCTTTAGTGAATATTCAGTTCATATCCTCTCCATTTTTGGAGGGGATAATTGGGTTGTTTTTGTTGTTGTTGTTGCTGAGTTTGATGAGCAAGATTTTGTTTTTTAAATAATGAACTGTATTCTGCTGTTTTTATATACCTCACTTTCAATCAGGTCATCTGTGTGCATATGGTATTTCCATATCACAGGTGTGACTAGTGTGGTAATAAACACAGGAGTATCTATCTGTCTATCTATCTATCTCAAGGTTTTATGGCTGTATGAATTTATTACTTTCTGTAGACTAATTTTTGTCTTTTTCTTTTCTTTTTCTAGCTAGTTTCCCACAAAATATATTGCAGAAATTAAATGAGATAACAACCAACTAGGATGCCACAATTTGTGTGCTATTACAATCACTTGAAGAAAAAAACTCAAGGTGTTACGCTCTCATTCTTTATTCTCTGGTGCTATCAAATTATCCATAACAATCTGAAATTTTGTATCTGTGACAATCTGAAATATAACTTTTTTATAATTGTTTTTCATTTCAAAGGAATTTTGCTGGTTCTGCTTAGTTGTTTTCTTCTAGGAATGTTGGCCAGATGCTCAGATCTACTAGCTCACTGAGGAGACCATAAGCTTCTTCTTGTTCTCCTTCTTCTTCTCCTTCTCCTTTTTCTTCTTCTTCTTCTCCTTCTAATATTTATACTTTTTATCTATAAAATTGGAACACCAACAAGGCAGTAGGATAGGAGGGGTACAGTTCCACACCATTCCCACCACCAGAACTCTGTATCCCATCCCCTCCCCTGATAGCTTTCCTATTCTTTAGCCCCCTGGGAGTATGGACACAGGCTCATTATGGGGTGCAAAAGATGGAAGGTCTGGCTCCTGTAATTGTTTTCCAGCTGAACATGGATGCTGACAGGTGAATCTATACTCTCAGTCTGCCTCTCTCTCTTTCTCTAGTGGGGCAGAGCTCTGGGGAAGCGGAGCTACAAGACACATTGGTGGGGTCGTATGCCCAGGGAAGTCCAGCTGGCATCATCTTAGCATCAGGAACCTGGTGGCCGAGTCTTCTTCTTCTAGCGTTTGCCCTTGTTCCGTAGCCAGTCAGCGTCAGGTTGAGCCTGATGTAAAGTTTCAAGACCTCCTTTGAATCTGGAGAGGTGGCAGTCGTTGACTATGTGGGTCATAGTCTGTCTGTAGCCGCAGGGGCAGTTCGGGTCATCTCTGGCTCCCCAGCGATGGAACATAGAGGCGCACCGGCCATGGCCTGTTCGATAGCGATTGAGGAAGGCCCAATCATAACGTGCTAGGTCAAAGCTGGGTTGACGCTTGCAGGGGTCTGTGATGAGGTGTTTGTTCTTGACCTCAGCTGACTGCCAACTCTGTTTCCAAGAGTCTGGAACAGAGAAGTTCAGTGTAGGCATAGGGGACCAGATTGGGTGACGAGACGTCAAGCGTTGGACAGGGTGGGCGAAGATATCCGTGTATATTGGCAGGTCCGGTCGAGTGTAGACATGGGAAATGAACTTAGATGATGCCGCATCCCGACGAATATCTGGCGGGGCAATGTTGCTAAGAACTGGCAGCCATGGAACCAGGGTGGAACGGATGGTTCCAGAAATTATCCTCATGGAGGAATATAATTTGGAATCAACCAAGTGGGCATGGGGGCTACAGAACCATACTGGGGCACAGTATTCTGCAGTGGAATAGCATAATGCCAGAGTTGATGATCGTAGTGTGGAAGCGCTCGCGCCCCATGAGGAGCTGGCCAGTCTTGCAATGATGTTATTCCTCGTGCCCACCTTTGCTGCAGTTTTTATGAGATGTTCGTGAAATGACAGAGTGCGATCGAGAGTAACGCCAAGATAGACTGGCTGGGCTTCATGCCGGATTCTCGTATCGCCAAGCTGCACATTAAGCTCACGCGAGGCCGAGGCATGGTGTAGATGGAAAACAGATGATACCGTTTTTGCAGTGCTAGGGATTAGTCGCCATTTTTTACAGTAATCAGATATCAGAGACATGTCTTTCGTGAGTGTTTCCTCGAGGATGTCGAACTTGGATGCCTTAGTTGCACAGCAGATGTCATCGGCGTAGATGAACTTCCTTGAAGAAGTTTCTGGGAGGTCATTGATGTAAATATTAGATAGCGTAGGAGCCAGAACAGAGCCCTGGGGGAGGCCACTTGAGACAGGTCTCCATCTGCTAGACTTGTCACCCAGATGCACCCGGAATCTTCTGTTTTGGAGAAGAAACGATATAGTGTTGGCCACCCATGGAGGCAGGCATCTTGAGATCTTGACTAGGAGACCACAGTGCCAGACCATGTCATAGGCTGCTGTGAGATCAACAAAGACAGCACCCGTCTTTAAATTCTTCTGGAATCCATTTTCAATGTAAGTTGAGAGGGCCAGGGCTTGTTCGCAGGTAGATCTTCCTAGGTGGAAACCAGCTTGGGCGGGTGATAGGAATTTCTCTGTAAGATGAGAAATACGTGACAGAAGCAGCCTCTCAAGTAGTTTGTAACACACAGAAAGGAGAGAAATTGGTCTATAGCTGGCGGCCAGTGTTGGGTCTTTCTTTGGTTTCAAAACCGCTATAATCTTTGCACGACGCCAAACTTTGGGCATAGACTCAGATTCCAAGATGTGGGACAGGAATGAAGTGAGCCACTTCTTTGCTGCGGGACCCAGGTTAAGAATGAGTCTGGGGTGATATTATCATAGCCAGCAGCTGTTCCCGGTTTAACCCTCTTCAAAGTGTCTTCCAATTCAGACAGTGTAAAGGTAGAGAGTTTTGGAGATGGACAAGATAACTGGAAGTGGGATGACCACTAGTGGGAAATTTCTCTTTTCCAGACTGGGTCGATCTTAGCACGTCCAACTTGAGTTAGGTGACCGGCCACTGAGTTTGGAGATACGGGAGAATGGGAGACGGGAGGGGGTTGGCTACCGGCACCCAGTCTGTGAAGAAGCTTCCAGGCCTTCCTACTTGAGTGGGTGAAGTTCAGACATTCCGTGAGTTGTTGCCAGTGGGCTTGGCGTGCTGCATCCAGGGAGGCAATGAGATGGTCAGCCACATCTGGGTTGCCCGACTCATCATACTGCTTTAGTAGTTGCTCGCATTCAGCATCAAGACAAGGCGTATAGTTAGCACGTCTCCCACGAGGAATGGCTTGGGAAGCTGCTTTGAAGATGGCTTGGCAGAAGGGCCTGTAGGAATCTTCAGAGGGGATAGAGTTAATTGGAATTGCAGGAATAGATTTGTTGGTAAGATCACTGAACAGACGCCAGTTTGCTTTCCGAAAGTTCCATCTTAGTTTCTCTGAGCACAGAATCAGTGGGAGCTGGAGACCAATGCGGATGATAGCTGGGCGGTGATGACTGTGCGGGAAGATCTTGAGAACGTGTCTCGTAGCGGGAAAGGCTTGGCCTTTGTCTGTGCTAATCCAGCACAGGTCGGGTGACGAGTCTTTATTCCATCTAGCACTGTGAAAAGAGCCTGGCTGTTTTGGATCGTATAATAGGGAGAGGTCATTCGCTGAAGCCCAGTTGGCTAAGATAGAGCCGTCAGCACGAGTGGAGGAATATCCCCAGTCTTGGTGATGACTATTAAAGTCTCCAACGTAAACGGCTGGGTGATTTGGGCTAGGCAGGACCTCGTTATCCCATGAGGCACTGGGAGGCTTACATACGTTGACGAGCTGAATAGTTCCAATAGTAATGGAGTCGTAGAAGGTCGAAGAGGCCGTATGGTAAACGTCCGCAAGACACGATTTGGCGTAGATGGCTCGGCCGTGTTTACGATGGAGATTATAGCATATTAAATCGAATCCACTGATGGTGAATCGAGCAGCTTCATCGACTGCTATATGTGTTTCTTGTAGGCAGATAATATCTGCCTGATGCTGTATCGCCAATTGACCAATAAGAACGCGTTTGGCAAAGGACAGCCCCTCAACATTAAGTTGGAGGACTCGAAGAGCAGGACCAACAGCTTGAAAGCTGTCAGGAGCTGCTTGTTGTTGGCTTTGAAAGTGACTGGGATCCATGTGGATTCAGTCGGCTAGGAAGGATCGTCAGTTTCCCCAATGAATGGGTACTCACGTGATGCACCACGGGAAGATCGATCCAATGCACCCCGAGTAATGAAGCTGGAGTGTTAACATTCCCCACCTGACATTCTCTGGACACAGTCTGAAGTGAAACATGCTGAGGTGGTACTTGTTGCATCGATTAGGTTGGGATCAGCAGATGCAGTACCATTTGGTATGAACTGAGAGATGTATTCAGGAAAGTGAGCCCCACCATAGAGGTTCCAGGCCTGGGAAAAATACGGGCTTTATAGAGAAAGTGGAGGTTCCTGCTATCTTAGGATTTAAGAAGGCAATGGATAGTTATTGCTATAACCTAATTATTTAGCAATTAGGCTAACTTTGAAAATCCTGTTGTTAGGATTTTCTGTATTATACAAGACCTCACCATAATTTATGTCCTTTAATACTATTTTTATATAGCCCTATTTTATAAAGTAACAATACTGGTTGCTTCTGTTCTCCCTGATATAAACTTTTAGGAGATTTAATATATCAAAGAACAAGTTAATATTAGAAATGTATTAACAATTTGAGACCACTGTTAAAATTCAACCTGATAACCAATTTGAAGTTTTAAGTGTTTAGATTGAAAAACATATACTCAGAACTATGGTCTATGCATCACAAAGTTTGAGACATTCAACCAATTTTTCCCCTCTCATATTAATTAAACAGTGATTTATGAGACTACAAGTTAATAGAATGAATATCAACACCATTCCCACCACCAAAAGTCTTTGTCCTCACCCACCCCCACAGCCCCAGTGAAGCTGAATATCTACCCTCACCTTCCACCCAGAGATTTTTACTTTGGTGCCCTACTCCAAACCTGTCAGATCTTGCTCTGAGTTTCCCTTTCTGTTCTTCTTTCTCAACTTTTGTTTATGAGTGTGGTCATCCCATACTCAGGTTTGTCTTTCTGACTTATCTCACTTAGCATAATTCCTTCTAGTTCCACCCAAGATGGGTCAGAGAAGGTGGGTTCATTATTCTTAGTAGCTGCGTAATATTCCATTGTGTATATATACCACAGCTTTCTCAGCCATTCATCTGTTGTTGGGCATCTGGTTTGCTTCCAGGTTTCAGCTATTATGAATTGTGCTGCTATAAACATAGGTCTACACATATCTTTTTTGGTTGGGCTTCTTCTTTCTTTCTTCTTCACCTTCTTCCACTTTATTAATATTTTTTGCCTCCAAGGTTATTGCTGGGGCTGGATACCTGCACTACAAATCCACTGCTCCTGGTAGCCATTTTTTGGATAGAACAGACAGAAATTGAGAGGGGAGGGAATAAAGAAGAGGAGAAAGATGTCTATCTTTCTGCCTGTAGCCTTGCTCCACCACTTGTGAGGTGATCCCCTGAAGGTGGGGAGACAGGGGTTTCTTGGGATCCTGGAGAGGGTCCTTGCACTTTATACTATATGCACTTAATTCAGTGTACTACCACCCAGCCCCTAAGCTTTTTTTTTTTTTTCATCCCTCACAACAGAAGTTTAAGGCTAAGGGGAAAGTTCCCACACACACAGACACACTTTTGGGGGTTAATGGTTTACAGGACCATTGTTGACACATAGGTACAACCTCTAATCTCCTCATGATAGGTGTCCGAAAAACACTTTTTCCCCCAACCTAGGTCCTTCTTCATCATATATCTAATCCCTCCCACCATAAGAGTCAAGTTTTAGATAGAAGTCCTCAATAAAACGGAAATATAAGGAAAATTTAACTTGAAATTGGGAATTTGAAGCAAATGACTATGTCTCGCTCTCATGGGGACAACCATTCCCTAGAACATATTTCTTCTTACGTCATTATTATGATACAGAAATAAACTTCTATGATTCTAGCACAATGAATTCATCATAACCAAATATAAAATCCCATTAGAAGTGCTATTCCAGCTGAAATTTATCTAGGAAAATTTGAAATGGCTTATAGATGTCCACTAAAAAAGCATTTAGAATACTTGAAGATGAAGTAAAGGATATAACCCATAATTTCTTTATCTAGTTATCTGTCTTTCTGAATTCATGTTGCTTCTGTATTTTGGTTATTGGAAATAGTGCAAATATAAACATGGGATACCTATATCCTTTTGATTTAGTACTTCCAGGCCCATTGGATAAGTGCCTAGGATTAGTATTGCAGAATCATCAGATATTTTCATTTTATTTGTTTAAGGACTCTCCAAAATATTTTCCATAGGGACTACAACTGTTTGCACTCCAACCAACAGTGTATTGGGTTCCTTTTCCTCCACATCCTCAACAATACTTGTTGTCACTTGTTTTGTTTATACTGGTCAGCCTCACAGGTATCAGGTATAAGGCAATGTCCTGTTTTGCTCTTAATTTCCTTTATTCTTTTTTTTTATTATTTTGTTAGTGATTTAATAATGATCATCAAGATTGTGGGATAAGAGGACTACAATTCTATACAATTCTCACCACCAGAATTCTATGTCCCATCCCCTCCATTGGCAGCTTCCCTATTCTTTATCCCTCTGGGAGTGTGGACCAAAAATCTTTATGGGGTGCAGAAGGTGTGGGATCTTTAAGGGAGTTCTGGCTTCTGTAACTGCTTCTCCATTGGACATGGATGTTGTCAGGTTAATCCATATCCCCACTGTCTCTATTTTCCCTTAGTGGGGTAAGGCCCTGGGGTGGTGGGGTTGCGGGACACATTGGTGAGGTTGTCTTCTCAGGTCAGTCAGGGTGGTGTTATGGTAGCATCTACAACTTGGTGGATGAAAAGCATTAAGATATAAAGCAGAAGAAATTGTTTAATACTTAGGAACCTAAAGGTACAGGTATAGCAGATGAGATTTGGGGTCTTCATATTGGAAGAAGGTAGGAAGTCTGTTTTAGCTGTATTCCGATGGGCCCAAAACTGTACTAATTTTTGCCTGGGCTAGACAGCTAAAAGACAGGTGAGCAGCACATGGATGCTTGAAACAGAAGGGAAGCTTCACTAGCAGTGGAACACTGCTAGTGGTGTGGTGTTTCCCCTTATTTCTCTCCCTCCATCATTCACCCCTTATCTGGAAAAAAAGAAGTGTTGTCTGGGAAGATTTTGTCAATTTATGTTATTCTAATGATATGTGATGCAGAATAAATTTTCATATGTGAAAGGTCTGTTCAGACCTATTTGGGCACTATTTTACTGAATTACTATTATAATTTTTGTTCCTGGGCTGTATTATTTCTTTATAGATTTTTAATATCAATTTCTTGTCAGATGTGGGATATTCAGATATCTTCTCCAGTTGTTTGGTCTTTTTTTTTTTTTTTATGATTGTGGAAGGATTTTTTCCCCTATGCATAGAAGCTCCCTCTCTCTCTTTTTCTTTACCTAATGTGGTTTCATTTGCTTATTATTTAGTTTACTTTGTTTATGTAGCTGAGTCTCCTAATACATATAGATGGCTATAACAAATGGAATTACAGACATCAGCAACAAAAAGCAGTAGAATTATCTGTTACACTTTGTGAGAACTGTGGTGGTTATCAGAGTTTGATGGAGGTTATGATGACTTCCATACACTATATGCACATGTGAAGTTATACAAATAAAAGTTTCTTGTAAAACAAATAAGAAGTGAAATGTATATCTTTTAAAAAAGAATATAGATATGTTTCCATGCAAATATTTCTACCTACAATAAAATAAATCCTTAATAAGATGCAGACATAGCTCATTGTATATGTATTGTTGTTTCCAGAAAAGTTGGATAAAAAGTAATTTTCAGTCTACTGAAATATTTCCCAGTAAACTTTTCAAAGATTTATTTACTTATTGACAGGAGAGAGAGATAGAGATAGGTGGAGTGAGAAAGAGAGAGAAGGAGAGACAAAAAAACAAACAAACACCATACTAGTCTCCAGAACATCATTCTAGCACATGCAATGCTGAGAATAGAACTTGAGACATCATGCTTTTAAGTCCAATGCTTTATCCACTGCACCGGTCACCTCCCAGCCTACTCCAGTGCTCATTATTATCATATTACTGTTCATTTATATTGAAGAAAACAAAATGTGTTAAAAAACACAATAATGATTTAAAGTAACATCCACACCTTTGTAAAAATATGTTATTCAACAAATATACATGCAATATTTAAGTGTTTTAATAATGGAAATACACATATTTGAAGAGAAACAAGTTTACTGAAATTATGCATGCTGAACCTAAGCTTTTTATTGTATAATCCTCTGTTGTATTGTATAATCCTCTGTTTTTAATCTATAGAAAAAATACATAAATCTAGTTGTTCAGAAATTTCTTCCCCTTGTGATTATGGCTTGTTATAGAAATGAGCTGTATGTAGATAACGGAGACGAAAGAAACGAATATGCACAAACAGTGATAGTCAAAAACCTTATGAGAATATAGACTGATACCAACTAAGGGAGCTAGAAAATTTAGAAAAATCTTCAGATAATATGTAGCAAGTCTTTCCTTAGTTTATATTTTTAACATTATTCAAATATATGAAAGAAGACAAAAAATTGCAGTTATAAGATAGTAATAAAATATTTTCAGAAAAATCATTTCATAGTATCCTATTTTCTTAATTCTTGGGTATAAAATCGTCTATTTTTTAGCACTCGTCCACCACAATCATAAATTATAATACAAACTATTACCTTATAATTTCTTTAACATGAGTTTCAATAAGCCAATAATTTTCTTACCATAATGTTATCTTAAGAGCAGTTATTATTCTGAGTTGGTAGTTGTGTAGAGAAATTAGTCATATACGGCTTATTGTAACCCATTGTTGTTTTGCTTTTGCCTTGTCTTTTATATAACTACTATTTTTCTGTAGATGTCATCATATGTATGGCATAGTTTAATTTCTTTTCTAGACTTTAATTTAGAAATTAATATCATTTCATAAGTAGAAAATACGAGGGAATTGAACATAGAAGTATAAATGTCATCAGATTTTAATTTTTACTATTAATATTTCTTCTGATTTTTAATATTGCTTGCCTTTCTCATCATTTGTGAATATTGCAGATATAGTGTCTGGCCTTAAAAACTGTAATAAAAAATCTACTGCCCAAAAACGAATGCAACTTAAGGTTATTTAAAAGCTTCATGTTTGTAGACAGGGAAATAGCTCAGATATTAGGGCACAAGATTTGCATGACTAAAGCTCCAAGTTCCCTTCCCAGCACCAAATGTAGCAGGATGGTGCTCTTTTTTCCCCTCTCATTCTAATATGAAAATCCTTTATATACATTATTTAAAGTAAATAAAATAATTTATGAAATAAAACAAAACTATCACATTAGCATTCTCATAAAGTATTAGTATAGTGTTAACAAGGGTCAGAACATACAGAAGAAAAATGAATGTGACTATTACCTGAACACCTCAAGTGTAATAAGTGTAATACTTATTGTAATACTTATTTTGTTTTGTTTGCTCATTTTTCCTTCTAGGAAAAAATAACTTGTATGCCACAAAGGTTACCTCTGTATTGAACTAACAGTTTGCTGTATTTCAAATAATCTGGGGTTGAGGCTAGTGTTAAATTCTTCTGTGTGTAAAAACTGTTATTAATATTACTGGTCTTTCATGACTTTATATTTTCAACCCTTCGTGGTTTACTTTTTAGTTTTAACTGGAAATTTTTTGTATTGATTTAATAACTTATGACTTAGTAAAATACAAAGTATGAACAAAAGCATCATTGATCAAGAAAATTAATTCTTGAAATCAATACAGTATTAGTGCTTCACTTGAGAAATTCTTGCTTGTAGAAGGCCAACTCAAATACTGAAAGCCTACAGTTGCTTCTCACATCTCTGTGCACATTGTGAGGGGTTTCTCTTCACAATTTACCCGCCCTCTAGTGGTAGTTCTAATAATGTCATTTTGTAGTCCTCGCACAGGAAATGCCTGTTTTTACTTCAGTTACCAGAATCCTTTTACAGGAAGTTAGGTGTGGTCTTTGAAGGAGAATCGAAAAAAAAAAAATGAAAAAAAGCATGATGGAATTTTAGCTGCAGTCTTCTGGGTACCAGCTTATCAATCCCAAACTCTTGGTGTAAAAGATTCTGCAGGGGTAATGTTTCAATATTCTTATTATGTTTATTCTCTGTGATGCTTCTGTACCTTTACAGTGGAATCATTGGGGGGAATCTGCAGAGGACCACTTTCATTTTGAAGCTGCTGGCTGCATGTTTTAGCATGTCTCTTTTATTATAGCATCCAGGCATAGGAGTTCTCTTCTGGGAATGTGTGCAAGGAACATCTTTCTGCTATGCCTGTCACTAGGAGTAAGGGTCTCTGGGGATGGGTCAGAAAAATGAAGGATGCTTGCAGGAACTGTGAAGTCAGTCTACTAGCTGGTGGTTGAAAGATCCTAGCCTAGCTCCCCCCCCCAAAAAAAAATATTATAGAAACCACATAGAAGCTTATGATATTTTATATCCCCCTCTGTTTTATCTGACATGTGCTGCAGAAATTAACTGGACATTAGTGCATTTTACTCTTAGAAAATTCACTTCATACATTTAAATGGCAAATCTCACTCCTGTAGGGTGGGGCTAAAATGAGTTGATATTTTAAAGAGAAGGGGAAAAATAAGTAAATGATTTTATACAGATGGCATTTTGAAATCAAGATTTGGTTGTATTGTTTCTGAAAGCACAGAAACTTCTGCCACTAATTCAGAAATAGCATGTGTAATGATTTGTGTGCTTTGTTGAGATATATATTAGCCCAAAAGAATGTGATTAGAATACCAGTAAAACTCTGTCTCTGTTATGACAAAAATATATAACTGGAGTTGCTTAAAAAGATAAACTATTTTAATCTTATTTTATTTCTCAAGCTCAAATTTGATGTTATTTTTATGAAATAAGCAGTATTGAGGAAATGGATTTCTCTACAGAATTTCCTGAGGTACTGCAAATTTGTTAATTAGAGAAACAATTCCACTAGCTGGCAGCAGGTTGCTAAATCAGGGGGTCCAAGCCACAGACCTCTGACGTGGATGACTTCCTGCCCAGTTTGGCAGGAACTGGATCCCTTCCTGTGCAGTTTCCGAGTAGTTCCAAATGCAGTCAGGCATCCCCTGCTCCTCTTGCTCCTTTGATTTTAAGCAGTGTCTATCTGTGTTCCATGGCCTAATATTTTGAGATTTCCAGCTCTTTCTCAGATGCATTGATTTTCAACAAGCTCCTAAAGGCAGAGAAATATGCCAAAGGGAACTTGAAAAAAAAGAAAGAAAAGAGCGATACATACAAGGCCCTTGCACAGCACAGTTTCTGTAATTCTAGGTGGCTATTAATTCCTTGTTTTAGATGTCTGATATTTTTTTCAGAAAGGATGCTGAAAAAGATGGCTGCCAAAATATTCACACAAATGAAACAGCAAATACAAACTGGTATCCTCCATTTCTGAGCTTTAAATTGGGTATTTCCACTAAAACCATTTTGGGAGTGGGAGATTAGATTACCTCATAGACACCTACTGAATGTGAGAGAACTCCAGGCAAGCAAATGAGTTCATGTATAAGAATCCCTGACTACCAAATACATCTTTCTTAGTTACTGATAGCTTGGCATATGTAGTTTTCTCAACATCATGTAATTCTTACAGTCATTTTATTTCCTCATGGTCATTGCTTTCTTTTTTTCTCTTTTGTTTCCATAGCACTTTCTTATGCAAGGAGCTAAACAGTGATTAAAGGAGCAGGATGAAAAGATGGCACAGTCAGTGCTGGTACCACCAGGACCTGACAGCTTCCGCTTCTTTACCAGGGAATCCCTTGCTGCTATTGAACAACGCATTGCAGAAGAGAAAGCTAAGAGACCCAAACAAGAGCGCAAAGATGAGGATGATGAAAATGGCCCAAAACCAAACAGTGACTTGGAAGCAGGAAAATCCCTTCCATTTATATATGGAGACATCCCTCCAGAGATGGTGTCAGAACCCCTGGAGGACTTGGACCCATACTATATCAATAAGAAAGTGAGTCCATAACTAATTTACCTTTACTTCTCCTATGTACCAGTTGGCTCTAGTAATTAACTAGTTGGTTAGTTCCAGGATGTGTCATGAAGAACATTGTGCCTCTTTGCCTGTCTTAAGTATTATAAGGAGCTGAGTGTATAATGGACCCATTACCCTAATGGTCTGTAGAAATATTCATCTGAACTTGCATTCCAAAGACAGGCTGGTACCTGCACAGGCATCTGGCAGTGAAAAAAATCTAGAAATCACAAGAGTCTTTTCATATTCCAGTGTGATGAAGTAAAACAAGTGAAACCTAGAAACACATCTTTATATATTTTTTTCCAGGAGTAGTGACCAAATTCCTCTTTACTATCTCTATGTTGTATGAAATACTGATCTTCAGCAGATTTATACCTTCCATTCTGTAGGCGTTGCCCCTTCCATGATTATCCACAGAGGAAATAGCTGTAGTAGACTTTTATGCCCCCCCCACTCCCTGAAAAAAAAAAAAAGTTTGATCCCTGAAGTTCCTATGGGAAAATTCCAATTAACTGAAGAAGTAATTAAAGTCCCATTTTTGTGCTTTTGTGAATTATAATTACAGCTTAAAAATACCAATATTAGCAGTTGGTAAAGATGCTAATAATTTCTATGGCATTGATTACAAATTTATTTATTTTGTCTTTAAACCCTCATCTTTTTTTATGAAAGTTAGCAGTGATTATGGTGTGCAGAATGAAATACCTGTCATGAAGTTATATGCGACTAATTAGTACTTGACGACAATATTTTATGAGGATGTGTTTATAACTAATTATCTCTGATTTCTCATAAAATATTCTTAATGTGTATTCTAAATTCTGCTTTATGTGTTGTGTTTTCTTTTTCAGACATTTATAGTACTGAATAAAGGGAAAGCGATCTCTCGATTCAGTGCTACCCCTGCCCTGTACATTTTAACTCCCTTCAACCCAATTAGAAAATTAGCTATTAAGATTTTGGTACATTCATATCCTTTTGCAAATAGTCATGTTAATGACTTCTCTCTTTGAAGTATTTAACTGGGAGTTTGGCAATGTTATGTTTCCTATGATTCAACAGTTAGCATATTACAAAATGGAATCAAAGGTAAGTTTACAATTCATTTTTTTCATCCCTTTTAAGTTTTTCCTGTAGGCTCTTTGTTTTTCTCTCCTTACTCTCTTCTGAGTTACTTGCTACGTACCAAGACTCTTTATTCATTTAGACTGAATTTCTAGGTATTCCTCTTTTAAGTCTCTATATTTTATGTTAGATAACAGGCAAACTCCTAAGCTAATTTTATTCACTGTTCTTAAACTTGGAAAATATGTGCATGATCTGAATTACACTATTTTTATATTTATAATTATGCTATTTTATGACTTTTACTACTTTCTAATTTCCATTTTACCATGTGTAAGCTTAAACTCCGTCAATGTCTATTGTTATAACTATATGCATACTAGTGCTTCAGTTTCTTCAAATTTTTTTCTGATGACTTTGCATTTCCTGGTTTTTTTTCCTCTCCCATTTTTCTTTCCTTTCTCCTCTCTTTCTCATTATCACACACATGATCCTGTACATTATCCAAATCATGAGTTTACTAACTTCTCCAGAGGTGTATGGCAATCTACCATATTAATCTTCATTTTCTCCCTTTATTCTCCATATTAAAGTCTTTACTTTCTAAAAATGTATTGATGACAGCTTGGTGGGAGATAGTAATTTGATTTACTTTTGAAGTTAAGGATAGTAGTTGTGAATGAGAGGTTTTCTTTCAGACTAAAGACAGTCATTTGACTAACAGCCAGCCTTGGAAAAGTCAAGGGGGAAAAGTTTGAAAGCTTGAGGCTGGATCAGCTAGAGTATTTAAAGAAGAACATAGAAATATTGGGATAAAGACTGATAGGCAGACAGAAGCAGAAGTAAAGAAAGGAAAAATGACATTTATGCAAAATCACAGAAAAGACTACTTAAGATGTTCTTCTTTAAAATAAATCATTTCATGAAATTCTATGACATGGTTAATCCAGGGCCTGGCTTTAAGACTTCCTGTCTAAAATCTCACTCCCCTAGCTGACCCAGGAAATATTTGAACTAGGTAAAATGAGGAATTCTGTAGATGGGATGAGCTTGGTACATGGAGCCAAGCTCACTTCTGGGTAGAGACACTATAAATCATGTTCCCAGACTTGACTGGCAGTAAGGTAATTAATGTTCATCTGTTAAATAAATAAATATTTAGAGAGAAGAATCACTACATTATAATATTTCATAGTCAGGTATTTGTCGTTGAAAATCAAAATATGAATCCCATATGCAATCAGTCTTTCACCTCTAGTTTACTTTGTACTGTCTTGGGAATTAGCTTAAACAACATTTTTGTGATCTTTGTCTTTCCAAAAGAACCCTCTTGTACAGCAAAAGTAAAAAAAGTATTTGAGATAGCATTTGGAATAAAGATTGAAGTTGAGATTATATTTTGTTTTCTTGAATTACAAATTATAATCTACCATTATGTTTTAAGTGTTTGTGCACTGAATACATCCCCCATAAGTTATTCATTATATTTTAAAATAACTGTATAATGTTTATGTAAACACACTTTACGTATAAAATTATACTGTTAACTCAGACTTAGTTTGATATTCTTTCCATAATAAACTCTGGGAGGATATATATTAAATATGTAAGTGACAAATGCGTCAAAGGTTAGAGGATCAGATGTAAAACACGTAACAAAATTGAAGATTTGCAGATTATGAACCATATGAATCATAAATTTGTGTTGACTTGAAACAGACTGGGATTAGAAAACTCAGTATCAATGAAATAAGGAGGATTTTGTTGTTGCTCTTTAAAACTTGTTGGGTGGTCATATATTTCTTTGAAAGCTATATAAAGGCTGTTATCTCAAAAAAAAAAAAAAAGTCTGAGGAGGTCAGAATCCCCATGCAGAGAGGAAAGGAGGAAGGATTATCACTAGCAGAAAATGAAGGCAGTTTTAGAAACGCTAATTGAAAATCTGGACACTGAGAACTTAATTTATGTCCTAGGGATTTCTAGGAATCAAGATACAACTTGAATGTGAGGATTAGACTTGCTTAGCAAAATAAAGAAAACCTCCAAGGAGCTACTGTAGTGGTGAAAGTTAAAATATAAGCCAGTCAGGTTAAATCTGTTCATATTTGTAAAATTAACTGTTGACTGTCCTAGAAGCTTACAGATGGCTTATAGTTATAAATTTTCTCTAACATAGAAATGTAGTTTTTTTAAAAAATCTCTGATTATAGTATGTTAAAAATGCTTGGAGATGGTGATGATGGGTTTGGGCTCATTTAAGAATTACTTTGCAATTATTATAATAGTTTGTAAGCCATAAAATGGAGCCCTTAATGATAAAAAAATTGGTATTTTAAGCCTGAACTGAGATCTCTATTTCTGATGAAAGATGTGATTTATTTCTTAGAGAAACCCTATCTTCATTAGGAGTTGTTGCATATGAAATTAGGTTGGTTTCTTGATTTTTTTTTTTTTTGGCAGAATAAGTTATGCTTCCCACATTTTTGCCAGGGCATATTTCAAAAATGGAAAATGTTGTTGGTGTGCTTAGTATCTTGTCATGATAGTTAAGTTAAATATGGCTGTATTTTCTAGATAGTAAGCATCTTTTAAAATCAATATTTCTAAAATTTCTTATCACAGCTTTAAATGTGTGTCATGTCAGTTTTTGATTCTAACTTAATGCAGCTCTCTTTTGTTCTGCCTTCATTGCTCATTCCTGTATTCATATGCAAATATTTGATTATTCACTTGTGGCAGATATTCTTTTTAGGCATTGAGAACAACATGGGGAAATTCTACTTTCACATAGTCACATTCATGTATTCATGTTCAAGAGGGGAAAACTTTAAAAATAAATCAAATCCCAGATAGCCATATACACTATTAAGAAAAATACAGCAGTGTAACAAGAGAAGAGAGGCCAGGTGCTGTCTTAGAGGGGACAATAAGGGAAGTGATCTCTGAAAATATACTATTTCAGCATAGGCCCAAAGGAAGTGAGAGGCTTGAGATATGGATCAGTGGGGGAAAGTAAGTGTAAGGAGAGTAGAAAATATGAAGCGTAAGGATCCAAGTTCAAGCCCCCAGCTCCCCACCTGCAGCAGAGTTGCTTCAAGGTGGTGTCTGCCTTTCTCTCCTCCTATTTTCATTTCTCTCTGTCCTATCCAACAACGTCGACATCAATATCAACAATAATAATAACTACAACAATAAAACAAGGGCAACAAAAGGGAATAAATATTTTTTTTAAAAAAATGAAGCTGAAAATGCAACTGGTTTTTTCAAGAATCACCAAGATCAGAGTGATGGAAATAGAGTCAGAAAAGAAGGGATCATGAGCAGTAAGAGAGCATATCAAGGACTCAAGTTGTAGACCACGCTGAAGACATCTAGTCTGAATCAGATGGAGAGAGATTATTGAAGGACTTTAATGGAATAGACTACATGGTTGCTGAAAGAATAGAATGAATAGAATAGAATGCATGGGGTCTGGGAACTGAGGTGGTGATGGTGGGAGCAAGATATTTTGGGAGCCCAAATATTGGTGAATGCTGACAGTAGTTTGCATTATGGTAAAAAAAAAAAAAAAATGAGGAAATGCATTTAGGTGCATTTGCTGATCTGACTAGATTTGCTGAGTAATTGGATAGGATATAAGGGAATCAAAGGACCAGGTGATGGTGCTGGAACACCTGTTTGAATATACACATTATATGAGGAAATCAGCATAATTAAGAAAGGCTTTGTTTAATTATGTAGTGGATTAAGACTTGGATTTTTCTGTTAACTGGGAAATGCAAAAAAAAAAAATCTGGACTGAGAATCAGCTTTTGCATTTTTGTTTCTGCCATTAGTACAAAATGTAGCCTTAGAAAGGGACTAAATTTGCCCATGCCCTGATGGGCTCATTTGCAAAGTGAGAAGGCTTATACTGACTATTCTGTGTTTGGATCACTTACAACTCTAAACTCTGTAAGAATTTGCTTCCAAAACCAATCCAGAAGTGAGTTATGTATTACATAGAATTTTTTTATGAATTTCTTTAAGCAATATGATAATAATTTCTTGTTAATATTGTAGCAATTGCAACTAAAACTGTAAGTACTAACAATGGCTGTTGCAGCGGCTACTTATATATTTGCTAAGGCTAATATTTTATTATCATTGATGTATAAATTACGATGAGATATTTTTTTGATCATCACTATGACTTCACTACACTGGGGCAAGTTTTCCAGAAAGAAAGAGAGAAACAGAGACCAAGCAACAGAGATTAAAAAAAAAAAACAAAAAAAAAACACCACAGCAATGAAGTTTTTCCCAGTGCAGCGGGAACTGGGCTTAAAATTAGTTGCTCCCCTGCTCATGAAGCTTCCCCTCCGCAGGTGAAGACTAGGGGCTTAAATCCAAGTCATCATTCATGGTTACATGTGTGCTCTACTAGATATAATACCACCTGCCCCCCTACTCTTTCTTTCTTTCTTTCTTTCTTTCTTTCTTTCTTTCTTTCTTTCTTTCTTTCTCTCTCTCTCTCTCTCTTTCTTTCTTTCTTTCTTCCTTTCCTTCCTTCCTTCCTCCCTCCCTCCCCCCTCCCTCCCTCCTTCCTTCCTTCCTTCCTTCCTTCCTTCCTTCCTTCCTTCCTTTTTTTCTTTCCTTCCTTCTTCCTTCCTCCCTTTCTCTCTCTCTTTCTTTCTTTCCTTCTTTCTTTCTTTCTTTCTTTCTTTCTTTCTTTCTTTCTTTCTTTCTTTCTTTCTTTCTTTCTTAATGTTTTTTCCCCCCCACCATTTTTAGCTTTGGGACTCTGTGCCTGCATGAATGCACTTTTCCAGTGGCCATTTTTTTCTTTCTTCTATATAGAGTATGAAAGAAAGGGAGTGGAGGAAGAGAAAGAGAGACAGGCAGACAGAGAAAGAGGAGATCCACCGCCTCACTGATTAATGGCTTGTGGGTTTCCCTTGTAGACTTCCCCATGCGGTTACCCGGGGCTCAAACCCAGGTCCTTCTATTTGGTAATATGCATGCTCTACAAATTGAGCTATCTCCTGGCCCGTACAAATTTTATTTTCAGTAGACCAAGCTTACTAAATCGTTAAGAAGTGATCTTAATTCTATTCACATTCATATGATGTCTTCATAGAGATTTAAAAAAAAATCCTGGTTTTTCATGAATAATGGACCTGAGGAAAGAAAGGGAATAACGAATGATTTCCTTTTCCTGTGCTTTCAGTGCTTAAAAGCTGTCACATTATCACATAATTAGAAGTTTGCTAATAAGAGAATTAATAAGTATGGAGGTATCAGATTTAGTCACTAACTCTTCTGGCCTAGAAATATTCATTAATATATTGAAAGTGAACAACCCTACTTTGATTTGAATTCTATATTATTTATGTCAGAAAAACCTTCTCACATAAAACTACCTGCTAATGGAGTGAGCACAGTCTTTTCTTTTGGGGGGAGTAACAAACAGGGCCTGGGTGGTGCTGCACCTGGTTGAGTACATATGTCATAATGAGCAAGAACCCAGGTTCAAGCCCCTGGTCCCCACTTGCAGGGGGAAAGCTTCACAAGTGGTGAAGTAGGACTGCAGATGTCTATCTCTCTCCCTCTCTATCTCCCCTTCCCTTCTCGATTTCTGGCTGTCCCTGTACAATAAAAATAAATAAATGAAAAAAGACAGTAGCACACACTACCCTTACATTTAGTAAGCTAGTGATTAATAGAAATAAGAACTGTATTTCCTAGGAAAACTATTAATTCTACTGCCTTTCTTTTGTAAGAAAACCACATCTCAAAGTATTAAACTTTCTAAAATTCATGTGTTTGGTAAAGGGTGCATCTGAGCCACAGATCAGTGCTTTAAGGTTCATACTAATTCATGCTATCCACATGCTTTAGGGTGTATATGTCAATGCTTTAATTTTCCAAGTTTTAAGTCACAGATTTCAAGACCATTTTCCAGTAGAAACATGGAGAAGTGTTTCATCATCATGTACACAGGGGCTAATAGGTTAGAATCGATCAGAATTTTAACACACATTTTATTTACATAAGGAAATTATTAAATTTAAGGAATGCTTTTTCCTATTATTAGACAAGGTTCACCAGCCTCTTACTTTATGTAGCAAGATTCTTAAATACTGATTCAAGATATTCAAGATTTTCAGCTTCACTATAAGGAAGTAGGGGCAGGGACCCAGACCTTTGGTGGTGGGAATGGTGTTAATCTACACTCTTATTAACAAAAAAAAAAATAAATTAAAAAAAATAAAAATCATAGACTTCTTATAGATAATAACTAGAATTACTGCGGCAATCAATTTGCAAATATCAACTCACTGACTTGCCCAAGGGAAACTATTCAATAATATAATCCTGTATGTCAGTTATGCCTCATGCAATATGGAAAACACCTCTTTGGACATAACACTTTATTAGTTTTGACTTACTGGGCATTGATTATAGTTTACATAATTAATTTTGAAATGTACATTTTACCATTTTTGCTGCTATGTTATTTTGGGGGCTTGGTGTCAGCATAATGACTCCACTGCTCCTAGTGGCCATTGTTTCTGTTTTTCTTTGATGGAGTATGAGAGATAGAGAGAGGTAGAGCAAAAGGGAGAGACAGCACAGCACTAAACCCAGGTCTCTTTGCACAGTCCTGTGTGCTCTACTAGGTGTGCCAACACTTGGCCCCATGTATTTTACTTTCCTTTCTTTTGTTTGTTTTACAGAAGCATTGCTCAGTTTTGGCTGAAGGTGGTGCCAGGGATTGAACCTGGGACCTCAAGTGCTTCCAATATGAAAATCTGTTGCATTACATAGTGCTACCTCCCTGGCCTACTTTATTTTTTAATATATATATATATATATATATATATATATATATTTACATACACTTAAGGGCTACTATTACAGAGATCAAATAAGCTTCAAAAGTCATAGAAACATAACATGACCTATTATGTGGCTTAAGGTCATAAGGCTACTAATTTTCTGTTTACACTTGTGCATGCTCTCACTTAAAAACCAGAAACTTTTGTAGTCAATATATGTGAAAATAAATTTATACTGTATTTAGTTGTGTATCAATAGCTACATAATCAATAATTATAAAGTATAAAATTAATTTTATTTGAAATAAACAAGTTGCAAAATTAATTTTATTCTATTGGAAACTGACAATGTCTTAAATGGTAAGATTAGCGTAGTAAATACTCTAAACATGATTCCTAGAACCGCATATATTTAGCAATCTCATAGAAATGATCAACATTGGGAGTCGTGCGGTACCACAGCAGGTTAAGCACAGGTGCGTAAAGTGCAAGGACCAGTGTAAAGATCCCGGTTCGAGCCCCCGGCTCTCCAACTGCAGGGGAGTCAATTCACAGGCAGTGAAGCAGGTCTGCAGGTGTCTTTCTCTCCCTCTCTGTCTTCCCCTTCTTTCTCCATTTCTTTCTGTCCTATCCAACAACAATTACATCAATAACAACAACAGTAATAACTACAACAATAAAACAAGGTCAACAAAAGGGAATAAATGCATAAATATTAAAAAAGAAATGATCAACATCAAAATGAGTCATTAGAGGATTAATATAAGGTGCTACAGATATAAATAGATCAAATGCTGTTGTAAACAACTTTGTAAGGGGCCGGGTGGTGGTGCACTGGGTTGAGTGCACATGTTGCAATGAGCAAGAATCCAGGTTCAAGACCCTGGTCCCCACCTGCAGGAGGAAGCTTTGCAGGTGGTGAAGCAAGGCTGCAGGTGTCTCTCTGTCTCTGTCACCCACTTCCTTCTTGATTTCTGGCTGTCTCTATCCAATAAATAATGATAAAACAAAAAAACAACTTTCTACTAGAAACAGGTTTTTAATCTGGTTCCTAAAGAAAAAGTTTGAGTTGGACAGGTTAAAGTAGAAAGAATGTTCAAAATGAAAAAGCAGCATTTCAAAGACCTTAATCTGAGAAGAAAAATATTTCATTGATGACTTAAAAACACTTACAAAAATATTGAGCTAGGGCAAATTCAATGAACAGTAAATAATATAAAGTGGGGTGGGGAGTGCCATGCAGTGTCATATTTAGTTGAGTGCACATGTGACAAAGCACAAGGACCTGGGTTCAAACCCTCGGGCCCCACCTATATGGAGAGAGGTTCAAAGCAGTGAAAGGCAGTTGCAGTTGTCTCTCTTTCTACCTCTTTTGCTATCTCATCCTCCCCTCTCAATTTCTTTCTAGCCTATCAAATAAAAAAAAAAATTCAAATCATAAAAAAATAAAAAGCGTGATCCAGGAAGTGGCACAGTGGATAAAGCATTGGGCTTTCAAGCATGAGGTCTTGAGTTCAATTCCCAACAGCACATGTACCAGAGTGATAGCTGGTTCTTTCTCTCCTCCTATCTTTCTCAGGAATAAATAAATAATTTAAAAATAAATACATAAATAAATAAATAATAAAAAGGATATAAAACTAGAGAAGAGTTTATCCATCTAGCATCTTTTAAAAAATATATTTTATTTTCCCTTTTGTTGCCCTTGTTTTTTTATTCTTGTTGTAGTTATTGTTGTTGTTATTGATGTCGTCATTGTTAGATAGGACAGAGAAAAATAGAGAGAGGAGGGGAAGACAGAGAGCAGGAGAGGAAGATAGACACCTGTAGACCTGCTTCACCGCCTGTGAAGTGACTCCCCTGCAGGTGGGGAGCCAGGGGCACCAACCAGGATCCTTATGCCCATCCTTGTGCTTTGCTGCACGTGCACTTAACCTGCTGTACTACTGCCCAACTCCCCCACCTAGCATCTTGACTATGTTGAAACATTTTATCACCATAATCTTGCCAGTAATAGATAGCTATTGAAATTGCCCAAATTATATTTATAAAGTTTGTTTTGATGTGGTATATAGAATGATTTGAAGGGACTAAAACAATTTATAAAATGATTTGAAGGGTGTATAAAATGATTTGAAGGGTGTATAAAATTATTTGAAGGGATTAAGAAAAAATGGCTTGGCAGAAGCTATAGTAATGTAGCATGGCCCTAACGGACATTGCAGTCATGTACTTCTGTGGACATGGAAAAAATTATACTGAGTTTAGTAATGGCATGAAGAAATGTCAAAATGTTTGCTAAGTTGACTATGAAGATTTAGGGAGAAAGAAAAAAGTCACTTCTATACTCCTGGCTAGATCATGGAGCACTTCCTAAGATACAGAGATATCAACGGAACAGTGTTTGAGGGAATTGGAATTATGGATGAAATACTTGAGTCCAACTTTGGAACTCTAAACTCTTAAAATAATTTTGAAATAAGTGGAGGTATCATCTAGACAAGTGGATGTGTTGAACTCAGAAGACAAATCTAGCTTGGCAAATGCTATTTGAGCTAGGTAGGTTGAGTAATGTTACCTGAAGTTAAGTTCACTGGTGAACTCTACTAGACCAAGTACAGCAGTAGAAGGAAAAAATGACTAAGCATACTGTCTCTCTTTCTTTTCAAAAACTAAAATACTATTTAATTCTTAAAAAGATTATGTGAGTGGTGTGAGAAAACCAGGAAACAGAGCTCTTGAAAGAAAAGGGAAAGAATATGTGGGTGGTCAGGGGGAACATCCTTGTTAAATGCTCTTGAAAATGGACAGCAAATAAGAAGTCAAAGACATCCTTCTGTTTGTGGTGAAGAACCATGGAAAATTTGACATCTTTAGAAAGGAAAACAAGAAAGCTCAGGATGTGAAAGCTGCCTAAGGACATGAAAAGATACAAATGTTTAAGAAGTTTGACTGTGAAATAGAAAGGGAAAAAAAAAGCACAGTAAATAGGTGAAAAGGACTATGGGATACAGGTAGTCCTTTTTTTTTTCTGGGAAAAAGTTAAAAAAATGTGTCTGTGCCAATAAAAAGAAACCAGTGAATAGGAGATATTAAAAGTAAGAAGGAGAGGGGAGTTGGGTGGTAGCGCAGCTAGTTAAGCCCATACGGTGCAAACCACAAGGACCCATGTAAGGATCCTGGTTTGAGCCCCCAGCTCCCACTTACAGGGAAGTTGCTTCACAAGTGGTGAAGCAGGTCTGCAGGTGTCTATCTTTCTCTCCCCCTCTCTGTCTTCCCCTCCTCTCTCCATTTCTCTCTGTCCTATCCAACAACAATGACATCAATAATAACAATAATAACTACAGCAATTAAAAAAAAACGTAAGAGGAGAAAGAGATTACTGAGGGTTTCTGGAAAGGCGGAACACATCTACAGTGTGTAGATATTATTTCAATGAAGTAAGAAATAAACTCATCAATTCAAGATGGACAGGGAAGGAAGAAAAAAGTTGGAGATCAGGAGCTAGTAAGTAATGCTAGTCATTGTAGAGTAGGAGTCAGAGCAAAGTAAAGACTGCAATGAGAATGTTCAAGGTTGGGAACCATGCAATTACTGTTACCACCAGTCTTGCTTAGGGGTCTTACCTCATCAGAACAGCCTACTTGGGTGGCATACACAATGAATCTTCTTATTTTATATACCATTAAAAAGTCATCTTTAATTTTATTTTCGTTTTGATTTTAGCTATGAAGGAAACATAGGTTTCTTCTTTAAAATGGAATTTTTTCAAAATTATTTTGTATTGTTTTCATATTGATTGACAAAAATATAGGGTAAGACTGGTATAGTTTCAAATGGTATTTCCTTTCTTTTTTAATTTATTTTATTTATTTTCCCTTTTGTTGCCCTTGTTGTTTATTTATTGTTGATGTTGTTGTTGTTGTTGTTGTTGGATAGGACAGAGAGAAATGGAGAGGGGAGGGGAAGTCAGGGGGAGAGAAAGATAACACAGCAGGTTAAGTGCACATGTTGCGAAGCTCAAGGGCCAGTGTAAGAATCCCAGTTCAAGCCACCGACTCCCCACCTTCAGGAGGGTCGCTTCACGAGTGGTGAAGCAAGTCTACAGGTGTCTATCTCTCCCCCTCTCTGTCTTCCCCTACTTTTTCCATTTCTCTCTGTCCTATCCAACAACGACAGCAATAACAACAATAATAATAACCACAACAACGATAAAAAAAACAACAACAAGGGCAACAAAAGGGAAAAAATAGCGTCCAGGAGCAGTGGACTCGTGCTGCAGGCACAGAGCCCCGGCAATAACCTTAGAAGGAAAGAAAGAAAGAAAGAAAGAAAGAAAGAGAGAAAGAAAGAAAGAAAGTTTACAGCTTAATTCAATAGTGGTTCTTCATTGTCCATTTTACTGTACTTGAAATGATGTTGAGGGCCAGGTGGTGGTGCACCTGGTTGAGCACACATGTTACAGTGCACAAGGACCCAGGTCCGAGCCCCCAGTCCCCACCTGCAGGGGGAATGCTTTGCAAGAGGTGAAGCAGTGTTGTAGGTGTCTCTCTGTTTCTCCTCTATCACCCTCTTCCCTCTTGATTTCTGGCTGTCTCTATCCAGTAAATAAAAAATTAAGTATAATAAAAAAAAATTTTTTTAAAGAAATGATGTTGAAAGTTTCTTATGTGTAAGTAATATAAAAAATTATAAGGATAAAATGGATATGAATGATTATAAGGATAAAGGGAATATGAATAACATTTATTTTCTTGGATTTTTATAAATGTATGTAAATCTACCTTAAGAAATACAGCCACTGTTCTTTTGTATAACTTCCACTAAAATCTTCTTGTGTTGTTCATAAAATATGAGTCATCTCATTGATTGAACTACCAAATAATTTCTTACAACTTTTTGTTATTGATTTTCATTATAAAAGAAAGTGAACATAGTTGACTATGTCTTCAAAGACAGAGTGAGGTACGGAGAAACAAAACATGTTGG
The DNA here is from genome assembly GCF_950295315.1 of Erinaceus europaeus. Classification (NCBI taxonomy): domain Eukaryota; kingdom Metazoa; phylum Chordata; class Mammalia; order Eulipotyphla; family Erinaceidae; genus Erinaceus; species Erinaceus europaeus. The sequence continues at coordinate 25,908,075 of NC_080179.1, read as the reverse complement.
TTATAAGCAGGTCTTCTCTATGGTTCAGGAGGTTAGGAAGCAGTTTATTGAGCACCTACTGTGTGCCAGATAGATTAAGTTTTAGGAAATGTAACATAATTTAACTAATTTGATCCTCATGGGAAAATTGTGAAATAGTTACCTTTTTCTCTCATTTATAGCAAAATCAATCCAGGTCAGAGAACTCAATCAACAATTTGCAATAATCACAAACCCAAGAAATACCAGCAATAACACATCACCATTTTCTACTGTTCAGAACTTTATAAGCAATTACAGAATATTGTACACTCCATTAAGAATCCTCAGACATTCTTTCAGGGTGTCCCTTAGAATGAAGTTATAATGTATATAATTAGTTACTTGAATTTTCTTATTGAATTTTTGTCAGAGTTTACATACATGCTGAGTTTGTAGTTCACTTGTCCAAGAGAGTCTGGTAAGGGTGAGGTGTATAATAGCAAAATAGAAGACTCTGGTCTAGAGAAAGAGAGGGGAGAACATTGGGTCTCCAGGACATGATGGCAGAGACTTACTTAGGTCAGTGGTGGGAGTGGTGTGTAGATACCTATTTGGGGGGAGATAAGAAAATCTACTCATGTCAACACCTGTCCTCTGAACCATTATTTCCCAAGTAAAATAGTTTGGAAACATTTTTTTAAGTTTAAACTCATAAATCACTCACCAAAGAATCCATTTATTTCCATTTAATCTTTTGAATTAATTGAAGCACCTAAATAATCTCAAAACAATAAATAATGTGACTTGATATGTTTGACGAGGGGGTGTTGAATTATATAAATAAAAGAAACAAGTTCAATGACAAGGTAATGAGGTGGGGGGCATAGCACAATGGTTCTGCAGAATACTTTCATGCCTGATGCACTTCAGGTCTGAGGTTCAATCCCCATCAATGTAAAAAACCAGATCTGAGCAGTGCTCTAATAAAAATAAATGACTTACTAAAAATCAATCTTTAAAAAATTGAGATAATAAGGACTAAGTCTTGTATCTTCGTGATGGTGAAAATCATAGTGGGAGATGAAAGTGAGATTTTTCCTATTAAACTTTTGTTTTCCTTGACACCACTCTTCTACTTTATTCAATGTGCTCATTATGTGCACTATTCTTACCAACTGTGTATTCATGACCATGAGTAACCCTCCAGACTGGACAAAGAATGTGGAGTAAGTAGAGCACTTTTTTTTTATATTGTCACTCTGTTTAACTTTATATCAAACGATTAACATGTTATTACTTTCTTTAGCAAATCATACTTTTAGTAGCTGCACTAAACCAGATAAGTTTAGAAACTACACATAGTTTACTTCTTTTCTAATGCTTATCAGTTATCATCTGATTTCTTTCTTTCTTTATATTGAATAAGGGAGAGAGAAACTGAGAGGGAAGGAAGGAAAATAGGGAGAGAGAAACATCTGTAGAACTTCTTCACTGTTCATGAAGCTTCCTCCAGGTGGTGGGGACCAGGGCTTTGAACTAGGGTCCCTGTATACTGTAATGTGTGCACTCAACCAGGTGCACTACCACCTGGCCCATTCTAATGGTTATTTTTTTCTCTAATATATATGTTTCATGACTTATAATGATTCATACTTTACTAAATATAAACATTCCACTTATTTTTATTAATATCTATTAAACCAGTCCAAAAATCTAGATATTATTTCATGTTATTATGTGTTCTAGATATTATCTTCATGTTATTTTGACTTTCAGATTAACTAATGCAGAAAGTGCAGTGTTCACTGAGTTATAAACAGTGAAAATATCTCCCATAAAGTAGTATTTATTTTTGCTTATCTTATAACATACGAAGACTGGTGTGTAGAATCTCTAAATTTTGTTTAAGCCTCATATAAAAGATACGTACTTCAGTTATTTAGCACATCTCTAATATAGGTTTGGCTATTTTCTTTCAGGTACACCTTTACCGGAATTTATACTTTTGAATCACTTATAAAAATACTTGCAAGGGGTTTTTGTCTAGAAGATTTTACATTTCTACGGGATCCATGGAATTGGTTGGATTTTACAGTGATTACGTTTGCGTAAGTATCTTAATACATCTTCCATCTTGGAAAAGTAAATCATCGGTGGGAACTTATATTGAATTTCTCCTTGATGACTTCCCTTGACAGGCCAAACATCTTTCTTACTTATCATATGAATTTAGAATATTTTCCTTATCAGATTATGCACTTAGGAAAATGTAGGGATTACCATAGTCAACTCAAATTACAGTGGTTTCCATTAGTGAATAAAGTGATAAAATTTCCCAAGTAACAGGTTAAAATTGACAACAGTGCCATTTTCCTCTTAATTGGAAAATCTGGTGGCAACACCCATTGAAGTTGAGAAGGTCTTGATATAAGACCAATAGACTTAGATTTCCCTAGATTCTGAATAACTCTGGTTTAATTCTACAGGTATGTAACAGAATTTGTAAACCTAGGCAATGTTTCAGCTCTTCGAACTTTCAGAGTCTTGAGAGCTTTGAAAACTATTTCTGTAATTCCAGGTAAGAAGAAACTGGTATAAGGTGGTAGGCCCCTTATATCTCCAACTGTTTCTTGTGTTGTTATTGTGTTTGTGTGTGAACTCCCTATTACAGATATGTGACAGAATTTGTGGACCTGGGCAATGTCTCAGCACTGAGAACATTCAGAGTTCTCCGAGCATTGAAAACAATTTCAGTCATTCCAGGTGAGAGTTAGGTTAAACACTGAGGCTGACTTTAGCTGCATTGGTGCTGCAATCACAGCTTTTGTGCATAAGCCTTGATGCTTGTATCTTAATGTGAATAAGTATGTCAACAAGCAAGAATCAGTACATCATTATTTCGGATGGATTTGATTCTTGCTTTTACTGGGTGCTTTTGAAAAACTGTTCTAAATCAGCCTTTGAGTTTAACAAGTGTTTGCATGAGGCACTTGCAGTAACAGGCTACTTGGTTTGCATCCTTTAACATCAAGCTTTTCGCATAGAAGCTCAACTATGAGACATTCAAACTGATTTGACCATATAGGTCAAAATTTGGCAATTAACTTACCTGCAGATTAATAAAAGAGAAAGGATAGCATGAGTGCTGCATGGAGCTCAGTTTTCAGATGTCTTCCTTTTTTAACCCAGACACGTTTGCAGAATTGACAAACATCAAACTTTGTAATTCTGGGACTTCAAGTGTTTCTACTACTGTTTTCTTATAGATTTTTTTTTTCTAAAACCTGCAAGCGGTTAGGGAGTAAGACATCTGCAAAAAAGAAAAAAAAAAGAAAAATATTTACACAAGGTTGATGTTTAAGCATGAATAACAAAAGTCATCTCTTTTGCTCTAAGGAGCGTTTGAAAATACAATTTTGATTCATTTCCATTCACAGTTTTCTAATAAATATACAGATTCTGCTTTCATTCATTTTCACCAGCTAGCAGGCTTTTCATGAAAATGTTGATCAGTCACAAGCATTAAACTAATGTTGCTGACATTCTGCATGACACATTTATTTTCCAGGAGAAGTTCATGATGTTTTAATAGATAAAGTAGCTGTTGAGTAGTATATTTAAATTCTCCCTCTGCTTTCACCTATAGGTCTAAAGACCATTGTGGGGGCCCTGATCCAGTCAGTGAAGAAGCTCTCAGATGTGATGATCCTGACTGTCTTCTGCCTAAGTGTGTTTGCACTAATAGGACTACAGCTATTTATGGGCAATCTACGGAATAAATGTTTGCAGTGGCCCCCAGATAATTCTTCCTTTGAATTAAATGTCACTTCCTTTTTTAATAACTCATTAGATGGGAATGGTACCACTTTCAATAGGACAGTGAGCATGTTTAACTGGGATGAATATATTGAGGACAAAAGTAAGTATATTCTATTAAACATTAAGTTATATAGTCCTTAACTACTTAGGGGGAAAGGATGTGTCTTACCTGATAGTGTGTGTTTTGCTATGTGTGGCCCAGCTTCAAGCCCTGGCTCCATGTGGTGGATGCCATGGCTGCGGGGGAAGCTCTGGTACTTCAGTTCCTCTCTCTCTCTCTCTCTCTCTCTCTCTCCATGAAAAAGTAGCCCAAGCACAGTGAAATTACACATTTATGAAGCTCTGGCTCCACACACAAAAAAACCAAAAGAGTAAACCTTTTTTTTTTTTTTACTTGCCATCAGAGTTATTGCTGGGGTTCATTATCTGCATAACAAATCCATTACTCCTGGTAGCCACGTTTTTTCTTTTCTTTTTTTTTTTCCTTTCACTTATTTGATATGACAGGATTAATTGCAATTGAGGGGGGAAAAGGAAGTTGAAAAGAGAGAAAAAGATAACCGCAGCACTGCTTTTCACACACCACCACCTCCAGGTGGGGACTGGGAACTTGAACCCACTACTAAGTATTTTTTTATTTTAAAGATTAAAGGTTACAAGGTAATTACTTACGTTGTGAGACGAAGATCTAAAATGTTTTCAGAAAGTATGATTCAAGCAGGGATAAGCTCACACAGCAGACTACAGACCTTGCTCAGCATGAAGCCCTGGGGTAGAGGCCAGGCATCACATGGAAACACTGCAAATGTGAACATGGGAGATCCGTGGTTGGTGACACTACATTATAGTGTCTCTTCTAACACACTACCTCTTCTCTCTCCCCTCTCTCTTTCTCTCCTCAAAATAAATTAATTTTAAAAAATGAAATAAACTGTTCAGTGAGGCTATTTGGTAGTGGTATAACCCATCACAAGACTACGGGTTCATTCCCAGGTGTTGCCTGAAGTAGAAAATACGATTTCCATTCCTATATATTATAGTAATGCTTTTTCTATAGACCATAGTTATTCATAAATATGGTTATAACAGGGGAGTCAGGTGGGCGGTGGCGCAGCAGGTTAAGTGCAGATGGCGCAAAGCACAAGGACCGACATAAGAATCCCTGTTCAAGCCCCTGGCTCCCCAACTGCAGGGGAGTCGCTTGACAAGCGGTGAAGCAGGTCTACAGATGTCTTTCTCTCCCACTCTTTATCTCCCTCTCCTCTCTCCATTTCTCTCTGTCCTATCCAACAATGACAACATCAATAACTACAACAATAAAACAAGGGCAACAAAAGGGAATGCATAAATAAATATTTAAAAGGGGGGAATATATGGTTATAACCATCTTTGTGAGGTAAATGAGTGTGTATTTTTATGTGAGTATGTAAATATTGACATATATATTTTGTGACCCTATTTCCTGAGACCACTTTGTAAAACTAAAGCTATATGTAAGTGTAGCCTAAGAGATGAAGCTAGTACATATGCTTTGAAGAGATACATCTCTAATGAAAAGTGTTTATCATATTCGCTGGGGCTCGGTGCTGGCAGTACAAATCTGCTGCTTCTGATGTTTTGCTTTGTTTTGTTTCTATATTCGATAGGACAGAGAGAAATGGAGAGGGAAGGGGGAGAAAGATAGACACCTGCAGATCAGCTTCACTGCTTGAGCAGCGACCCCCACCCTCTGCAGGTGGGGATCCCAGAGGCTCCAACCCAGGTTCTTGCACCTAGTACTATGTGTATTTAACCCCATGTGCCGCCACCCAGCCCCATCTTATTCATTTAAAAGACAACAGCCAAGCAAAACTTATTTATACAATTATAGAAAACAAACACCTATGCCCACATTTCAAAGGAAATTAAAACCAGCTGGAATTCTTTTTTTTTTTTTTGTCTGTTTTGTTTTGTTCTGAGTCCAAACAAAATGTGTTGGTAAAGAAAGTAACGTATTATTTGTGTTGAGGCACTTAAAAAGTGATAAAACTGCCCTTTCTTTTACTTTTGTTGTGCCAAGCCATTTTTTGTTGTTATTTCTGGGGTTTTGACTGACTCTTTCAAATAGATAATCTGAAACACAGAAATAGAAGGAAAGGCACCCCAGCACCTAAGCTTCCCTCAGTGCAGTGAAATCAGGCCCAAATTTGGGTCACGCTCATGACAAAGTGACCGCACTGTCCATGTGACCTATCTTGCTGATCCTCAACTTGAAGTTGTATTTGTAATACATGCTAATATGAGAATACCACAGTTGTTCCTTCTTTTGGAGCTTTCTCTTTTGTAAAACAAAACCTTTAGACATATTTAAAGGAAAACATGTTTTAATATTTGCTTAGTATTGTCATATTAAAATATTTCACATAATAATTATTACACATTATATTTTATTTATTTCGTCATGTTTACCTAAGCACAGTAACTGATTTGTTTTGGAGGTATTTTTCTAATAATTCTTTTTATTGCTTCCTCAAATAGGTCACTTTTACTTTTTGGAAGGACAAAACGATGCACTGCTTTGTGGCAACAGCTCAGATGCAGGGTAAATGATGTTTCATATTGACTCTCAGCCTGCTCTGCTTCCCCAGCCTCAGTAACCTGCCATCCCCCACTCACTCTTCATTCAAACCCCTCCATAATTCCACTTCACGCTGACTCTCAAAATAGCTCGGATAAGTGTGGATTCTCACCTCCTTCACATACTCATCTGCAACAATTATTTTCCCATACTAGGTCACAGCAAGTCTTTCAAATTGTTTCAGTAAAAAAAAAAAAAAAAAAAAAAGTAGAAGAAAAGCAGTATATATACATAAGAAACTTAATAGAATTCATAAGCATGTACTTTTATAAGCTTGGCATATTATGTATGCTAATGTGGTCTCAATGGCTTAAAATATAACATCTAAAGATAACAGTATCTGTGCTATGGTGTGTGAATGTCTACCTTATTTTAGTAAGGTAGTTAAGAGTACAGATAAGAAAGTTAGAATGGAGTCAAACCCTAACTCCACCATTTAATATCACTTCTCCTTGCTTTACTCTTCTTATGTGACAAATGAGTATAATAAGATTCCTGCAGGATAAACTGAATTGATGGACATATATCTAATACAGCATCTAATAGATACCTTTAATTTTTACGACTGACTTCATCTGAATGCCTGTAAAGATGATTGTACCTTGTCAGTAAATATTGTACCAAAATACAAGAGTAAAATTCAGAGAAATTCTTACTCATTTGGCAATATTTTAGAAGTCCAATACTCTTACAATGGAAGATAATAACGTGGTTACTTGTATCTAATACGTGTTGCAAAATTTATAGTGGTAACAGACTTTGTATTTGGAGCCTCTGATAAGGATTATACTGTTTTTGTTTTTATTTCTAGATTCCAGTAATAAGTAAAACAAAATTTTGATTTGTCGAAGTTATACTGTGTGTTTAATGCTTGCACGTTAGCAGGGCAGGTTCTGTTACTAACCCTTTCTTACCTATGAGGTGTCTGAAGACTAACAAGGTGAGCCTACTTGCCTAAGATCAATATTGAGGTCAGGCATGATCACCACCAGTCCTATAACCATGCAAAATCATTTCCTCCTTTCACTGTGCCCATCACCTTTCTTTTCTTCATTCTCCTTCATGTCCAGGAATCCCAAATGATATTAATTATGATATAATTGCCTTTATATAGAAACATGATAACTATTATAATGACAACTATGAATCACAAAAGAATCCACAAATAGACTTAATAGATTCTGTTATTATGTAAATCAGCCCACATAGTGTTTGCCAAAGCATTAGGTAAGATGAGAGAAATCTCCTTTACTTACTGTTTAATAAAACAGACTCTTATCTCTGTAAAAACAGGAAAGCTAGCTAGAAGACTTGAAGTTACTGACTTCCTCTTTTCTTTCACTTAATTGCAGCCAGTGTCCAGAAGGATACATCTGTGTGAAGGCTGGTCGAAACCCCAACTATGGCTACACAAGCTTTGACACCTTCAGTTGGGCTTTCTTATCCTTATTTCGTCTCATGACTCAAGACTTCTGGGAAAATCTTTATCAGCTGGTGAGAACAAGATAAAAAATGATTCTTCTGGGAAGAATGAAAGACTAAGAGAACTACAGTACAGTGCATTATTATTTAGCTGTGAACTCATAGCATCCTATATAAGATTTAATAAAGTTTCTCCTCTGATTTTTCAGACCCTACGTGCTGCTGGAAAAACATACATGATATTTTTTGTGCTTGTAATCTTCCTGGGTTCATTCTACCTTATAAATTTAATCCTGGCTGTAGTGGCCATGGCCTATGAGGAACAGAATCAAGCAACACTTGAAGAGGCAGAACAAAAAGAAGCTGAATTCCAGCAAATGCTTGAACAGTTAAAAAAACAACAAGAAGAAGCACAGGTATGGTAAGCAGGCATACAGCTCTCTGTGTTTGCTTACCTCAATTTTCAGAATGCCCTATTTCGGTCAGTGATGGTACTGTGTAAATTTGCATTCCGAATGTCACGCGTCTTTAGGAACTGTCAGGAGCCTGCCTGGTTTTACTATAAACTGTTATTTTTGACAGTTTCCATCAGTAGCAATGGCATAAAAATATTATGCTTGTTATATAAAAGGATAAAATATTAGATTGCTTTCTTGCCATTGTTTTCGCCCTTATTTACTCAGGCTCATAAGGAGATCTACATTTCTTCAAAGTATTTTCTTAATCTCTTATAGAAGATATAAATTCAGCTGTAGTCGTTTCCTCATTACTTTCTTCTTAGTTACTGAGGTAGGCAAAGACAGATAATTTGAATCAAAATAAGAAAATTGTTTCTGAAAGTCTGAAAAAACAGAGTTGTTTTGATATTTATTTTCTCCTTGTTTACTGTCTAGAGTACATGGTTGTAGATTTCATAAGGAGAAGGGCTTGTAAACATACTAACATTTAGTCCTCTGCTCTGTAAGTTATTAGTTTGAACTTCAAGCTTCGAAATAAGACAAGATCTTTTCTGATTTTGTTTGACTTGGCTCCATTAACTACACGCACAAGGACATAATTTCGAGTACCACTTTTAGGGATATGCTTCATGAGTGGTGAAGTAACACGGTTGGTGTCTCTTTCTCTTTTCCTTTCTATCTCCCCTCTCCTCTCACCTGACACAAACGTCTCTCTGTTTCTATTGAAAAAAAAAAATTTTTTTTTCTTTAAAGGGAAAGGGGCCAGCTAATGGCACAGCTGATGGAGCCCACATGTTACAATGTACAAGCACCTGGATTCAAGTCCCCCCACCCTACCCGGTCCCCACCTTCAGGGGGAGATCTTCACAGTGGTGCACCAGTGCTGTAGTTGTTTCTCTTTCTCCTTCTCCTTCTTCTCTCTCTCTCTCTCATTTTTATTTTTTCTTTGTTATCTTCATTTACTGGGTATAGACAGCAAGAAACTGAGAGAGAAGGGTGTGATAGAGACAGAGAAAGACTCCTGCAAAACTGCTTCACCACTTGCAAAAGCTTTCCCCCTTGCATGAGGGGATCTTGGGGTTTGGACCTGGGTCCTTGTGCATTGCAAAATGTGTGGTCCACCAAGTACGCCGCCACCCAGGCCTTCTCTTTCTCCCTCTCCATCATCCTCTCCACTTTCAATTTTTTCTGTTTCTATCCAATACAATAAAATAAATAAATGAATAAATATTTTCAAGAAGAAAAAGGAAGAAAGAAAAGAAAATGATGGTCACCAGAAGTGGTAGAGTCCTGTGCAATTAACCTAGCCATAGGAATAACTCTAGAAGCAATTCATTTTTTTTTTATTTATAAAAAGGAAACACTGACAAAGCCATAGGATAAGAGGGGTACAACCACACAATCCCCATCACCAGAACTCCGTATCCCATCCCCTCCCCTGATAGCTTTCCTATTCTTTATCCCTCTGGGAGTATGGACCCAGGGTCATTACGGGGTGCAGAAAGTGGAAGGTCTGGCTTCTGTAATTGCTTCTCCGCTGAACATGGGCATTGGCTGGTTAATCCATACTGCCAGACTCTCTCTTTCCCTAGTGGGACGTGGCTCTGGGGAAGCGGGGCTTCAGGACACGTTGGTGGAGTTGGCTGCCCAGGGAATTCCAGTTGGCATCATGTTAGCATCTGGAACCTGGTGGCTGAGTAATGAGGCTGAAGGGTTGACATTCCACACCTGATGTCTCTGGACATAGTCTGAAGTAAAGCATGCTGAGGTGATACACATTGCATTGAGTAGGTTGGGATCAGCAGATGCAAAATCATTTGGTATGAATTGAGAGAAGCATGTAGGAAAGTGAGCCCCACCCTAGAGGTTCCAGGACTGGGGGAAATATGGGCTTTAGAAAGGAAGCAGGGGGCAGGGGAGGGGTTTCATCTGTCTTAGGATTTAAGAAGGCAATAGATAGTTATATAATCAAATTATTTGGCAGTTAGGTTAGCTTTGAAGATCCCCGTTGTTAGTATTTGTTGTATCATACACTACATCACCATAATTTATATAATTTGAAATTATTTATATATAGCTGTGTCTTATAAAGTAACGCCACCGGTTGCTTCTTAAAAACTATTTTTAAGAATATATACTACATTAACCAATGAGGTTACATAGTTTTAGTTTTCATTCCAAGTTAGTATAATTACTTTTTAACACTGAGTATCCTAAATACCTTGTAAGGGTCAGATAAATAAAATATACTAGGGTATATTGAACTTTCTCAAAACTTTCCTATTATGATTTACAAATTAATTCATATGCTATGATATGAAAGTCCCCGCATATAACCTGCATTTTTTTTAGTTTAGAACCAGAGTCTTAAACTTAAAGAGCTTGATAAAGGCAGAGAGAAAGAGGGAGTAACAGAAATGCTATTCCTTTACCTTTGGAGCCCTTTTTCGCTGTTCCCTTTTGGTACCAGGAAATCAAACCCAAGAGCACTAAACATCCTAGACAGTCACTCTGACAGTAAAACACCTCCTGCCCCTAAAAAATTATTGCTGTGTATTTTCTTAGTGAATTACTCAGTAAATTCACTACTCAAGTTCAGAGAGAGAGAGGGGGAGAGAGAGAGAGGGGGGGGGAGAGAGAGAGACTCATTAAAAGAATACTTTAGAGCAAAGGACCAGCATGAGCATCCCAGTTCAAGCCCCCTACAGGGCTCCCCACCTACAGGGGAGTCACTTCACAAGTGGTGAAGCGGGTCTGCAGGTGTCTGTCTTTCTCTCCTCCTCTCCTCCTCTCTGTCTCCCCCTCTTTTCTCCATTTCTGTCTGTCCTATCTAACAATGACAACATCAGTAACAATAACAATAGCTACAACAACAATTAAGGAAAAACAACAATGGCAAGAAAAGGGAAAATAAATATTAAAAAAGAAAGAAAGAAAAAAAACTTTAGGGGCAGGGCAGTGGCACATGTGGTCAAGCACATATAGTACTAAGCTCAAGGACCTGGGTTTGAGCCCCTGTATCCCACCAGCAGTGGGGATGCTTCAAAAGTGGTATAGCAGGTCTTTCTCTCTCCTTCTCCTCCCAACCTCTCATTTTCTGTCTTATCAAATATAATTGGAGGGAACAAAGAAAAACAAAGAAGAAATGGCCGCCAGGAACAGTAGATTCATAGTGCAGGCACCAAGCCCTAGAGACAGACGGGGGGCAAAAATTAATCAATTAAATGAGGCACACACAACTAGATAACTTAGACTGGCAGGGGAAGTCACTATCAATGGGAATGTAAAACCTTTAATTCTTTCTTTAAAAAAAAATGCTTAAACCATAAAACAATGTTATGATAGTTGAAGTAGTGTTCATCTTACTAAATGATTAGAGAGTATGGTATGAGCCCACTGTTCAAAGGTTTTCAGCAAAGTCTCATCTGTTAGCTTATACACGTCTGTTGATCTATATTAATAAGATGTCAAAGCATAGTTTTTCAAAGTACAAGTCAGAACAAAGAATAATGTTTAAAGTCATATTAATGATATTAAAGATAAATAAAAGGAGAACACAGAGGTACTGTTAAGATTTATATTCAGGGAGTCGGTGGTAGCGGGTTAAGTGCACATGATGCAAAGCGCAAGGACCCACATAAGGATCCTGGTTCAAGCCCCCGGCTCCCCACCTGCAGGGGAGTCACTCCACAGGCAGTGAAGCAGGTCTGCAGGGTGTCTATCTTTTTCTCCCCCTCTCTGTCTTCGCCTCCTCTCTCCATTTTTCTCTGTCTTATCCAACAACAATGACATCAATAACAACAATATTAACTACAGCAATAAAACAACAAGGGCAATAAAAGGGAAAATAAATAAATATTTTTTAAAAAGAAAGAAATATTTATATTCGTTTGTGATTCCCACTATGTCCTTCTAGGCAGCAGCTACAGCAGCGTCTGCTGAATCAAGAGACTTCAGTGGTGCTGGAGGGATTGGCGTTTTCTCAGAGAGCTCTTCAGTAGCATCAAAGTTGAGCTCCAAAAGTGAAAAAGAGCTGAAAAACAGACGAAAGAAGAAGAAGCAAAAAGAGCAGTCTGGAGGAGAAGAGAAGGAAGAAGTTGTTCGCAAATCTGAATCTGAAGACAGCATAAGAAGAAATGGTTTCCGTTTTTCCTTAGAAGGAAGTAGATTGACATATGAAAAAAGAGTTTCTTCTCCACATCAGGTAAAATATTAGATTACATAATCTTCATTTGCATATATTTTTTTTAAATTGCCAAAATTTGGAAGAGACAAAATGGTCTCCCTGGGTAGCATTTTGCAATAATGATGATGATAAAGTGCTTTGCTTACCATTTTGGAGGTTGTTATGAGTTTGTGATCTCAGGAAAGCATTTTTTTTTGCATTTTTATTTTTAAAATGTTTATTCATTAGTGAGAAAGAGATTAACTGGATCATTCTTCTGACATATGCAATGTTGGTGATTAAACTCAGGACCTTATACTTAAGAGCCCCAGACTTTTATCCACTGTACCATCTCCCAGAATTTTTAGACTCTAGATCCCATTGGGGTTGGAAAAGTTGGTGGTTTTGAGGTTTCACTAGTGACCTGAGCATTTTAGGGTAATCCACATGAGAGATTATCAGAGAGTGATTCCTATCCCACTTCTAAGCCACTGCGAATGACCTAGTGGACTATGGGTTTTTAGAATTGAAGATTCCTACGAGAAAATCATGGACTGTTTCAGACCACCTGTGCTGTTCTCTTCCAAATGCAAAGTGCACCAATTATGTATTTCTTTTAAGAAAAAATTAAAGAAAAAAATTCTAAATGTGTAGCCAAAATTCTTAGCATCAAGGAAGATTTTAAATCTTAAATAAGCACGGGTATTTAATTGCACTCCCTGTCTCATGTTTGGAATGGGACTTGTATTAAAAAAAACTAAATTATTTATGAATGTTTGAGAGAAGAGAGAGACCACAGTAGTGGATCTTCCTTCACTACAGTGGAGATGGAGTTTGAACCTGAGTCACAGACATGACAAAGCAGCACAATTCCAATTTATAAAATGCAATAGGTATTCACTGGATGCCTCCTGCTTATGTACCAACACAAGATGTTGAAGCATTGGAATTTAGGATTTCTAACTGTTGAAGACCTTTTTAGACTACCAGAAATACGCATTTCTCAGAAGACAATTTCACCAGGTATAAAACATTTATATCCAATAATAAAAATGAGATCAATCAAAATGATAGCAGTGATGATGGCTAGCATCGAGTACATTGCAACTTGCAATGTAAACTCATTGAAGTCCCTCACTATAGTTCTCAGTAGGTATTGTAGTCATTAGTCCCAATCTAAAGGAGCTAAAGAGAAGGGGAGGACTGCATTCTTTGTTGAGTACCTGTTTTGTGCATGGAGTTTGTGTACACCGTCACAATCAATGCTAACAGTCCTGAATGTTATTATTTTCGCTACATGTTTAGGTTTAGTGAAGTCAGTGTTTAATGTCATATAGTTATGAAGGGATGAGATGGTATTCAAATTTGCCTTGACTCTAAAACTCTGTATCAGTCCCTTAAAAATGGAAGAGAGAATTTATCATTTGAATTGAATTTATTTATAATCCATATATTTAGGAGTATACTTTCTTGCTATTCATTTTACAGTATATATAGCTTTACATAATCTTGTTTAATATTTGTACATTTTATATGTCAGTTTGATGAACTCTAAGTTCAAATACCATAGAAAAATGAAAGAATTAGGGGCCAGGTGGTGGTGCACCTGGTTGAGTGCACATGTTGCAATGTTCAAGGGCCCAGGTTTGAGCCCCCAGCCCCCATCTGCAGGAGGGAAAGCTTTACGAGTGGTGAAGCAGGGCAGCAGGTGTCTCTCTGTCTCTTTCCCTTGCTGTCTCCCCATTCCTCTTGATTTCTGACTGCCCCTACCCAATAAATAAATAAAGAAAATAAAATTTAAAATAGAAAAATGAAAGAATTGATGGGCCTAGAATTAAAATAGTTTAATTTTTACATAAATCTGGATATTTATTAATTATTTTTCATGTTTTTCATGTGCAATCACTATGATTCCATTAGTAGAGACATTAATTTTAATTAATCTGAATTTCTTAAAAATCACATTTCTGGGCCAGGTGGTGGTGCACCTGGCTGGGCGCACATGTCACAGTGCACAAGGACCCAGGTTCGAGCCCCTAGTCCCCACCTGCAGTGGGATTGCTTCTCAAGTGGTGAAGTAGTGTTGCAGGTGTCTCTCTGTCTCTCCCTATCACCCCCTTCCCTCTCGATTTCTGGCTGTCTCTATCCAGTAAATAAAGATAATAAAAAAGATTTTTAAAAATCACATTTCCTTTTTGTAAGTACTTATCCTTTAGAAAAAGAAAGTAAGAAAGGAGCAAAGGGAAATAACTGTGGGAAAAGATGGGAAGTTATATGAGATAAAATTGCCTAAATTTGAAACTATAAGTCAAGAGGTGCCAAAAAATGTCTCCTCAATTTGCTTTATTTCAAGTCTAGTAGAACCAAATTCTAGGCAAAATAGTAAAGCCTGAAAGGGGTAGGCTCTGTCCTTCTTCTTGAAAATTTTGATCACAGATATAACATTTTCCAGGTCCTGTCTTCAGTGTTTTCCATCCTAGTGTAATAAACATTATAAAGGATCAGCGATTTAGAAAACACGAAATATCTGACTTAAATTGGTATGTACTTCTAAGGGGTATTTGAAAATATGCAAGCCATTTTTTTAAATCTGATAAATAGCTGAAAATAAATAACTTGAAGAAAGGGAGAAAGAGGGAGAGAGGAAAAAAGAAGGAAGAAGATAGTGGAAAACTTGTGAATTCACACTAAACCTACTTTGCAAGTCCCTGGAAGTAATATAAACCTAGGTACATTGCTAAAGGGTTCATTACTTTTATTATTTGCAAAAGTCAAAATACTGAAGCAGTATGGAAAAAAAAATATTGTTTTGTGGTGGTAAGATGGAAAAGTGATTATGTTGATAGCCATTTTTAATTTTATATTGAAAACACATAATGTAGACCTTTATGATGAAAATATGATTTTCTAGGCAGGGTAGTGGAAGACATATATATATTTAACTTCACTTTTCACTTATTAGTGTGAGAAAAGAAAAAGGTTGAAGTACAGTCTCTAAGCAAACCTCTAAATAATTTGGTTAGCTTATTTCAAGATAAAACTATCCTTAAGATATTATTTTCAGGGGAGGGCATAGATAGTATAATGTTATGAAAAGAGACAAAGTCCTGGATTCAAGCTCCTGCACCATCATAAGCCAGAGATGAGCTCTTTGAGACAGAGAGCAGTTGAGAGGGGGAGAGAGAGAGATGGAAAGAGACACCTGCAACTCTGCTTCATTACTCATGCGTTTTCCTCCCTGCAGGTGGGGAGCAGGACCTGGGTCTTTGAGCACTGTAACATGTACGCTTAACCAGGTGCACCACCACCGGGCCCTCATTTTAAAGATTCCCTTGGATGTTTTCTTTCAAACAGATCACCCTTTGTGCACCTTTTGATTTTAATTCAATTTTATTGATCCATATCATGTAATGTTTAGGAGGATAGCTTCACAGCTTAATAAAATGTATGTACCATTCCACATCCACCACAAAAGGTCTGGTGCCATCACATTATCAAATTGGTCTCCTCTTCCCTTTTCTGTCATTCCCCTCTCCCTTCATCTTCCCTCTGGTAATCCCCATATTTTTCTCAAAGTCCAAGAGTTATTTTTGTTGTGTTTTGTTAATTCATTTGCTCTCATTATTTGTAATCCCTATATGGGTGAAACCATCTGGTAATTGTGTTCCACTTTCTGATTTATTTCACTTAGCATAATCACCTCAAGTTCTATCCATGTTGTTGGAAATGGCAAGATTCCATCTTTTTTAATAGATGAGTAGTATTCCATTGAGTATATATCCCACAACTTCTTTATCCAGTCATCCGTCGATGAACATTTAGTTTTTTTCCATGTCTTGGCTATTGTGAATAAACCTGCTATGAACATAAGGGTGCGTATGTCTTTTTGAATTAGTGTTTTTGTATTCTTTGAATAAGAGCAGTATTGCTGGTTTATATAGTGTATCTATTTTCATTCTTTTAAAGAATAATTTTACTCCACCAACAGTGGACAGGAGTTCCATGTTCTCCATGCCCTTGCAACGTTAGTTTTAGTTGCTTTTATTTTATTTATTCTGTTGCTGTGCAGTGATACTTCATTGTGATTTTGATTTGTGTTTCTTTAATATTAGTGATGTTGAGCATTTTCCATGTGCATATCTGTCATTTATATGTATTTGTGGGAGAAATGTCTACTCAGATCTTCTGTGCACAGAATTTATCCTTTATGAATTTAATATATTTATATTATAAAATTAATTCATGTAATTTATATAAATAACAGAAGTTGACGCTAACAGATGGGGTACAATCATTTTTATTATACAGCTGGCACATATAAACTGTGGTATTTTGTGACAATTCACCTTAAAGTCTTGAGAGAAGTTGTAAATTATTTTCCCCATTCCAACATTCTTTTCCCTTATATTTACTAAGGTACATGTATAAAATATTAGTTAAAATATAAACCTTTGCTAAGAGTGATCATATAAATAATAATTTATATTTATTTTCCTACTGCCAAGCACCCCTCCTCCTTCTCTCCCACCCACACCCCTCCACTCACCTCCCACTCTCTTCCCTCCTCTCCCCTGCCCTCCTTTATTACTTTTCCATAGCTTCCTTTCCCTTACCCTTCCCCCTCTCTCCCTTCCTTCCCCTCTTTCCTTCCTTCCTTCCTTCCTTCCTTTCTTTCTTTCTTTCTTTCTTTCTTTCTTTCTTTCCTTCTTCCTTTCTTTCTTTCCTTTCTCCCTTCACCTCTTTCTTCTTTCATTTGCCATGAAATCCAGTACTACTATGTCTTTATAACTAATTCAAATTTACAATGTAGTGTAAAGGGTGGAAACACGTAAGAAATTAGGTAAGGGGCCAGGCAGTGGCATATCCAGTTGAGCATGTATGCTACTATATGAAAGGATCCAGGTTCAAGTCCCTGGTCCGTGTGTTTGTGTGTGTGTGTGTGCGTGTGTGTGTGTGTGTGTGTGTGTGTGTGTGTGTGTGTGTGTGTTGGAAATTCACAAGGAGCAAAGCAGTGCTAGAGTTGTCACTCTTCCCCCTCTCTTTCCCAACCCCTTTCATTTATTTCTTCCTGCATCTATCCAATAAATAAAAGACAAAAATAAATTTAAAAAGAAAAGTAATTAGGTTGTCCTGGAAATATTTTAAAATAGCTACTTATATAGTAAACTATAAAGGAATGAACTGTACAAATAAAATTGATAATAAGATGGAAAAATCAGAGGGACAGGAAAAGGAAAATGAATATTGGAGAAGCATATCAGTTGGATTAAATGTTGTTTTTGTAAGTAATGGAATCACAGAAGATAGGGTTTAGAGTTTATAGACAGTTTTTAGGCATTATTAAGTAGTATTATTTAACTAAAAGGAAAGAAAAATCCGTGAGTCTTGGTCAGAGAATATAAAAACATATAGTTACAAAATAATTTTGGTTTTAAATATTTTGCATAGAAAAAAATCAAACTAATAATATTTAAATGATTAAATTAGTACCTTTCCCATTTATAATTAGAGAAATCTAATTCAGAGAAGCTTGGATAAAAGAAAATAATGTTATCATGTAAAAATGTGTGATTTTTATATACAAATATCATATGAAATGATGATAATAATTACTTTTTGCATAACTGAATCCTATGTAGCAAAACA
The DNA here is from genome assembly GCF_950295315.1 of Erinaceus europaeus. Taxonomy (NCBI): domain Eukaryota; kingdom Metazoa; phylum Chordata; class Mammalia; order Eulipotyphla; family Erinaceidae; genus Erinaceus; species Erinaceus europaeus. The sequence continues at coordinate 25,889,987 of NC_080179.1, read as the reverse complement.
CATTATCATGACCAAGTATTTCTTCAAATCTCAACATAAGTTCCTCCAGTGTGGTTGGTGGCAGGATGCTTACTGCAGTCTCAAAATTACATCTGATATTTTCAGCAATCCCAGTTGAAAATACACTCCACCTCAAGAATTATGAAAGAAAGAGGTGCCTGTCAATGGACTAATTTGGGTCCCAGGCCCATCTGCAAAACCATTCTCTATCTCCAGAGGTATGGTTTACTTTCATTGACTATATCTCAGTCATGTTCTTGCTTGAGGAGCATTTCTGGAGGATAACTAAGGAACTGTCAACTGACAGAGAATGGATATTGGACAAGTAAAAGCAAGTGTTCACTAACAGAGGTTATAAGAGTGAACAAGTAATGAATAGAGTGAGTCATTGTGCTCAATGTTAACTAAGTTTAACAATCAAGATAAACTGCATGGTAACACTGACAGTGTAGCCATTTAGGAAAATGTTAAATGGTTTGAGTAGATACTAAGTGAAAACTAGGTTTTTTGTAAATATGGTTCTCTTCAGATTTCTTGAGACAGATCAAAGAATTGAAATTAAGGAATAAATCATACAATTTTTTTCAGCTTGACCTATTTGATTTATTCATGAAGGCCACTATAAAATATGCAAAAGGAAGGGTAGAGGCTGATCCTCACACTATAATTAAAAAGACGTGCTATTAAGTTAGATTTTATTTCCTTTGTGGTAAAGTGGGCATCAGGGTGTGGTCACTGGTGAGCTTTTACTGAAGCTATTTTAGCCTTGATAGACCCTAAATGTAGCCATTGGATTATTAATGAGATTAGGTCTTGGGACAGACTAGCAAACTATTCTAAGTGCTAGTAACTAAACAATGTAGAAAGGAACTTCTGACAACCTTAAGGCACGGGTAAAGTGGAAGAAAATGGCAGAATTTAAGAATAAAGGGAGCAGAAATGGAGAAAGAAAAAGAAGACATTAACCTAATAGAGTGCCAAACAGTGTCGGTAGTTACCATGGAGGCCCCTGGTTTCACCAGTCCAGTAACTTATATTTACACAAATCAGCAACTCCAAAACAATAAGTACAACTTCAGATTTTCCAAGATATCGGTTGTTAATTCTGTGCATCTGTTTCTTTCATTCCCTCTGCTTGTTCACAGTCTTTACTGAGCATCCGTGGTTCCATTTTCTCACCCCGACGCAACAGCAGGGCAAGTCTTTTCAGCTTCAGAGGTCGAACAAAGGATATTGGCTCTGAGAATGACTTTGCTGATGATGAGCATAGCACTTTTGAAGACAACGACAGCAGGAGAGACTCTCTGTTTGTACCCCACAAACACGGGGAGCGGCGCCACAGCAATGTCAGCCAAGCCAGCCGCGCGTCCAGGGTACTCCCCATCCTGGCCATGAACGGGAAGATGCACAGTGCTGTGGACTGCAATGGAGTGGTCTCTCTGGTGGGGGGCCCGTCTGCCCTCACATCTCCAGCTGGGCAGCTCCAGCCAGAGGTGAGGGCAATGAGCACAGCTGGTGGAGGTGGTTTAGATTTCCACGAAATAATTTTGTTGAGTCTCTTGTTCAAAGCCCAGGGGCAAGTGGTGAGCTTATTTTGTCACATTGTTGCATTTGGATTGTTCTACATATTAATTGAAAGCATAGATTGGTTCTCATAGATTCCAGTTATAACAGGGCCAGGTGGTGGCACACATGGTTGAGCATACACATTACAGTGCACAAGGATCCAGGTTCAAGCCCCTGGTCCCCACCTGCAGAGGGAAAGCTTCACAATTGGTGAAGCAAGGCTGCAGGCGTCTCTGTTGCTCTCCCTCTCTATCGCCTCCCACCTCAATTTCTCTGTCTCTTATCTGTTAATAAATAAAACATTTAAAAAAGATTCTAAGTATCGCTTCATCAGCATTACTAAAAAAGAAAACTTTCCTTCAAAGAAAGCAAGCATTATTCAAGTGTAAGTCACATATTGCTATGCATAGCAACTGAAGCAATTTAATGTAGTAAAGGATTTCTCCAGTCATGTCATTAGAAGTTTTATATTCTAATTAATAACTAGAAAGACCTAAGATGGCATAGTAGTTCTAAATGGTGCAGGAAGGACTAGTTAATCTTTAAGTAAATCTTTTTCCCTTAAACTTTGCATCTCTTTGTCTAAACACTATATGTTAAATTATAAGAGGTAGATACCCTTTTGATTCACTGAGTTTTAGTGTCAGAGAGGGTTCTTTTTCTACTGCATTTCTCTATCATCACAAAATTAATTTTACAGTGACCATCATTGATGTGTATTGATAATCATATCAAGTAAGTAGAAACATTGCTTCAAAATATGTATTCATTGGAGATAAGCAGATCAATAAAAATAGCCTTGATTATTTACATAACAATAAAATCAAAATGGATGAAAAGGATTTGTTTTGTCATTTTATATATAGGGAAAAAATCTTCAAAGAAATAAGAATGCCTTCTTATTTATTAGTAGTACTCAAAACTACTTTTGAAATGCTTGAATTTTACCTTTTTTTCCCTATGACAATCAAATTTGTTGTTTGAGTTCCTAACATAGGAATAAATTTCTGCCCATGTTGAAATCCTAGTGAGTATATTTTAGAATGGACAGTGCCCTATCACTGTACCATGTTAAAATCAAAGATTCTTCAAATTGTTTTATTGGAGAGCTTCAATGCCAAGAATGAGCCATTTGTAGGTGACATTGTTTTATAAATTTATGACAAGCTTACAGATTACTTTTAAATTTTAGCTTTATTTTGAGGAATGTTTACTGTCTGTAATGAACAAAAATATTTTATGAATAGAATTCACATTTTAGAGCAAGTATCATTGTTACATATTAAGGGAAAACTTAATAATATTTTGTTTACATTAAGACATATAAGTCTTTTTCTACAAAGATCTAATAACTTAGGCCAGAGGATAGATAAGCTGTGTGCCTTGCCATATACTTGGGCAGAGTTTGAACCCCAACACCACTTGTGAACCCTGTGGCACATATATCTCTCCCTACATCACCTTTTCTCTGAAGTAAAAGAAATAGAAAAGTTAGTCTGGGAGTAATTAAATTACATGCACAAGGTCTCAATACTAAAATAAAAAATTATGACAACCTTAGTTTAAATTAAGAGCCATATGCTAGATAGAGCCAGGTAAAATGCTAAAAAGCTATCTATCTAGCAGTAGGCTTCCTTATTCCAACCCAGAGTTTTAAGATGGAGGAATTGGGAAGTACATTTTGATTACAAACCTGGGCATGTCAGAAAGTGGAGGATCTTATTTGTGGGTTTTCAAACACTTCAAAGAAAGATTACTCCAGCTGTGTCTTTCTGAAAAAGCATAATTTATTGTTTGTTAAGTAGGAATACTTTGATATATGCTCAAAAGTAATAGTTATTTGAGCTGCTTTTTCCCCCTTAGGGCACAACTACTGAAACAGAGCTAAGGAAGAGACGGTCCAGTTCTTATCATGTTTCTATGGATTTGTTGGAAGATCCTACAACAAGGCAAAGAGCCATGAGTATAGCCAGTATTTTGACCAACACCATGGAAGGTATGTCAAGAGTTCTACAGCTAAGTTTGACATATTGGTTATGATGAAAGAGAAAATTTCATAAACTTCCAATAAAACTCTTCCTGATTTGATGTCTTGTCATCATATGCTTTTTAACTAAGTAAAAGTAAAACTTAACACACAACATATGAATTCCACTTTCTCACATAGTTTATTTACATTCAACCTCCAGGAAGCATTTGCATACACAAGATACATTTTAAAACCAATATTTATTTATTTATTTATTTATTTATTTATTTATTTATTTATTGCCTTCAGGGTTATTGCTGGGGCTCCATGCCAGTGCACTATGAATCCTCTGCTCCTGGTGGCCATTTCTATTTCCCATTGGATAGGACAGAGAGAAATTGAGAGAGAAGAGGAACATAGAGAGGGAGGAAAGAAAGATAAGACACCTACAGACCTGCTTCACTGCTTGTGAAGGGACCCCCCACACACACAGACACCTACAGCTGGGGAGCCTGGGGCTCAAACCAGAATCTTTGTGCGAGTCCTTACATAGTATACTATGTGCGCTTAGTCAAGTGTGCCACTACCCAGCCCCAGAAAACCAACTTTTGTAGATTGAATTCTACATTTTTGAAATTTCCAGTATGTGTGACATTGATAGCAGTGTATTAATAAATGTGTATTATTATAATAATGAGCCTAACCTTTTGATTTGTTTTTTCTTCATTTTTTATTAGTGACTTAAAAGAATTTTACAGAATTACAAATGTCAAGGGTATAATTACACACTCATTAATGGTCAGTGTAAGTCACCACCCTTTCCAACAAAGTTCTACTCCTTACCCTCCAATCCCCATAGTTCTCAGAAAATGCATGAGTCAGTTTGATTACATACAAGAAAACCATCCAGTAGGTAGTTGTCCTTTACCTCTTCACTTATTTCATTTAGCATAATGTGATATGTTTGGCTATGCTAAATGAAATAAGTCAGCTCCAGTTCTCTCCATTTTGTTCCAAATGAAAATCTCATTGTTTTTGATTGCAGAGTTCCATGGAATACGTATCTCATATCTTTTTTAATCTGGTTATCTGTCACTGTACATTTAGGTTACCTCTATGTGTTAGGCATTGTGAATTAGTATTAATACATCTTTTATTAATACATCCTAGGAGTGGTATTGCCGAATCACAATATATTTTCTCTCTCATTCTTTTTTTCTTTTCTCTTCTCGTTCTTTTTTTTCTTAACTTAAGGACTCTCCAAACTGTTTTCCATAGGAGTACCACCAGTTTGCATTCCCACCAACAATGTATCAGAGTTCTTTTTGTCCATATCCTCACCAATACTTTTCATTTCTTGATTTGTTGATATGAGCTGTTCTCACATAACCCTTTGATTTTCCCTCACTGTATTAAATACAATTCCTTGAATGGACTAGAGATAATAAAAATGTGAATTAAGATATAGCATTGGGGGTCATGTGGTAGCGCAGTGGGTTAAGCACACATGGAGCAAAGCGCAAGGACCCTCAAAGGTATCATGGCTTGAGCCTCGGGATTCACACCTGCAGGGGAGGGTCAGTCACTTCACAAGTGGTGAAGCAGGTCTGCAGGTGTCTATCTTTCTCTCCCTCTATTGATTTCTTTCTGTCCTATCCAACAACAAAAATGATAACGATAACAATAACAATAATAGCAACAACAAGGGCAACAAAAATGGGAGGGATGGCCTCCAGGAGCAGGGGATTCATAGTGCAGGCACCAAGCCCCAGTGATAACCCTGGAGGAAAAAAAAAAAAGGCATTAACTTCTTTGAATCAAATTTAAAAAAAAAAAGTACTCCTAGTCTTGCTCCTCTTTGACCATATCAAATAAGCTTAACTTTTTGCTGCATTTTACATACAAACCATTAGTGTCTTATTTAAAAGTATGGATCATGTAATGCCAAAGAAAGATGTTGGGAACAGTGTTATCTGTGATAAATTCTTCCTTCTTTGCTCTTCAGTGTGTTGAATGTGTTAATTTATAACTTTGAACTTTAATTTTCATGTTAATAAAATATAGGTATTGAAGTCTGAGTATAAGGTTATTGAAAGAATTAAAAGAGGCATCATATACAAAGTAATTTGTATCTGTCATATACAAGGTAGTTGACAGTTATTATCATTGTTAGTTGTTTCTTAATTGCTGGTTTTGTTGGTTCACATGTGTGCCTTTTCATACTGTAAGTGAATGCAGATAGAAACTGTCAACTTAAACTACTTGGAAAATATTTTTATATAAAATGTATTCTATGCTTCTCCATTTCCCTCCATCTATTCCCTTTTCTTTTATAATCACTTCTTTTCTGTCCCCTTCCGGTTGTGTGTGTGTGTGTGTGTGTGTGTGTGTGTGTGTGTGTGTGTGTGTGTGTGTGTGTGTGTGTGAATATATATGAAAGTATGTGTGAATGACAAATATGTCAAAGGAAAAATAAAGGTGGATGATGGCCGAGAGAGCCCATGCTATATTGTTATACTTTCTCTTGATTCTGGACATATTTGTAGAATAATTCTTTCCAGTCTTAATGCAAAAATCCCATGGTATCAACACTAGCATCAAAACCTAGAAGCCATAATCTGAAAAATAAATAAATAAAGCCAATGTAGATGGTCATATATACCACAGCCATGTCACGATGATAAGACCCAATTTCTATAATGTCCTACTATGGAAAAAAATATTTTTACTGATTTCTCTAGAATATTAAACTCGGTACGTTCTTCCGCAACTTTACCTGCATTAGCTTGAACTCCTTCTTTCCCCTGCCCAGCTGCCAGTAGCTTGCTCCTCCATGTCCCTCCAGGTAAATCTTTTAAAGAGTCTCTGGTCTTCTGCTCCTTGCCATAGCAAAACCACTGAGAGGAAGTTGCCAGTGGTTCTGCTACTGATGTCAGCAGTATGTCTGCTCCCTAGAGCAGGAAGTAGAGAAGGAGATAGGGTCTCAGTCAAGTCCTATTTTACACTTCTGAGAGCATTAAGTTTGAGCTGACATAAGAAATCACCTAAACACACACACAATTGGACTTGTCCATTAATTATAATACAGAGTTCAAAATGGATGCTCCCACATCACTTTCACATCACTTTCCATGAGGATGGGTCTCATAAAGCTGTGTAGGATAAAAGACATGTCCCAGAAAAGTGTACAAGTGAGGAAGCAGGTGACTGAACGTTTGTTGTTTATATCTGTAAAACTTTTGGCTGCATTTTTGTGAGGGACAATGACTACATATTCGTTCTGCTCTTCATTGGTTACATAAAGAAAAGCTTACTTCAATTATATCTGAACTCTTTGATGTTGACAGACATTTGATTACAGTGTGCAGCACACACATCCATAATGAAATTTCTTTAGCAGTTCTTTTGTTTTTGACAATGTTGAGAAAATTTCCTATGGTGGTAGCACAGCAGGTTAAGTGCAGGTGATACAAAATGCAAGGACCTTACAAAATGTAAGGATCCCAGTTAGAGCCCCGGGCTCCCCACATGCAGGAGAGTCACTTCACAAGCAGTGAAGCAGGTCTGCAGGTGTCTATCTTTCTCTCCTCCTGTCTGTCTTCCCCTCCTCTCTCCATTTCTCTCTGTCCTACCAACAACGATGACATCAATAACAACAATAATAACTACAATAAACAATAAAGACAACAAAAGGGAATAAATAAATAAATTTTAAAAATTCTTATGTTGGCCTAATCTATTTTTCTTTCAAAGGAATTCTTTTTACTAAGTATAATCATAGTTCATTCACCTTCCCTTTTTTAAAACTTTTTGATGCAGCTGGCAGCTTTTATTTTCTTCTTTTGAACTACAGATCTCTGTTGCCCAGTGCAGTGAATAATCTAATTAACAAAACAATTTAAGATGAGAAAAAGTGAATCATTTTCATTTAATGAGAGAGAGAGAGAAAGACACAAAAAGAATCATCAGAGCACTGCTCAGTTCTGGCTTATGGTAGATCTGGAGTATTGAACCTGAGACTTAGAAACTAAAACATGAAAATGTCTTATGCTATCTCCCAAGCCCCAAGTCATTTGCATTTTAAAATGTCTAGGAAAGATAGTATTTGAAGGAGCTGGAAGTACCCCAGGCGTTCAGGAGAGCCCCTCAAAGATAGACACTGGACTGAAAACAATTCTCAGTGTGGATATTGCTTATAGAAATACTGGAGAAATGGCTGTAGTTCCCTACCAAGTGCTTTGTTGTGTTTTGAAGTGTGATATTCTTCTCTGTTGTCATGAATAATTCAATGGTTTCATTTTAGATCTTAAACAACTTTGCTCTACTTTTTACTGGTGTGAAGATGAGCAACACTCGCTGAAATTCCCCTTTTGAACTTTTCTCTGATTTTTTTTTCCCCTACACAATTCCTCTTTGATTTTCTTTCTTTACTAATGGTCCATTTACATTCAAAGTACTTATTCCAACTAAACACAAGGGAAAAGTGATTTTTTTATCACTTACTTTTTGTCATTTAATGTGAATTACATGGTTTTTGTTTTTAATCTTTATTTATAAAATGGAAACACTGACAAGACTGTAGGGTAAGAGGGATACTTCCACACAGTGCCCACCCCCAGAGCTTCTTCATATGCAGTCCCCTCCCTTGATAGCTTCCCTATTGTGGGAGTATGGACTCAGGATCATTGTGTGATGCAAAAGGTGGAAAATCTGTCTTTTGTAATTGCTTCTCCACTCAACATCCATACTCCAGCCTGCTTCTCTGTTTCCCTGTTGAGGCACGGATCTGGGGAGATGGGGCTCCAAGAAACATGGTGGGTTTGTCTGCCCAGGGAAGTCCTATTGGCATCATGGTAGCATCTGGAACCTGGTAGCTGAAAAAGAGCAGAACACATTGTTGACTAATCATGAACCTAAAGACAAGAATATTGTAGGTGGCGATTTGGGATCTCCATTTTGGAGAAAGATAGTAGGTCTATTTTAGGTATATTCCAAAGGGCCCATGACTTTACTAGTTTTTGCCTGAGCCTGACAACTAATATGCAAGAAGACCCAGGTTATTGTCTGGGGATATGATATCATAGTTGGGAAAAGGACTAGAAAGCTGGATCAAGGAAAAGAGCAGCTCCCAGATATGGGAAAATTATATAACTATTGTTAACTGTAAACCCCATCGATTTGATTGGAGGCCCATATTCAGCACAGGAGCCTGTGTAACCTCTGCATCTGTGTAGGTCTGAGCTTGCATTCTGTGGTCATAGCTAGGAACATTCCAGGCTGCACTAATTTCAGGACCCATCTTTCTTGTGTAGTAGGTAGAGTATGTTGTCCAACCTCCCTGTATTATATGTTTTTGTCTTTAATGAATATTTGAGAATATTTGGCCAATTAAAAATATCTATAAAATATTCACTACATAACATTTGTATTTCCTCTAATTTATAACTCAGATACTCTACATTAGGAAAAATAGAAATATATTGTGTGCTTAAATAATTTCAATATCTGGGGCTGGGTGGTGGCGCACCTGGTTGAGTGCAGATGTTAACATTATGCAAGGACCCGAGTTTGAGTCCCTGATCCCACTTGCAAGAAAGCTTTGCAAGTGGTAAAGCAGGACTGCAGGTGTCTCTCTCTCCCTTCTCTCTTGACTTCTGGATGTTTATACCCAATAAATAAAGATAATAAAAAATTTTTTAAAGATTTCTTTAAGAATTTCAATGTGGATCAACAATGGTAGAGAATGTACCATCCTCCAGGAGGCTGGACAACATACTCTATGTTCCACCTGAGGAGGACGGGTCCTGAAATTGGGGCAGCTTGAAACGTTCCTCCTCACGACCACAGAATGTAAGCTCAGATCTATAGGGATGCAGAGGTCACATAGACTCCTCAGATGAATATGGGCCCCAGATCAGATCAAATTGATGGTGTTTACAGTCAACAACATTTACACACCTTTCCCATATGTGGGGCCTACTCTTTTCCCTGATCCAGCTTTCTGGTCCTTTTTCCAACTATGACATCATCTCCCAGGACAATAACTTGGATCCACCTGCATATCAGATGTCAGGCTCAGGAAAAACAAAAACAAACAAAAAAACTAGTATAGTCATGGGCTATTTGGAATATAACTAAAATAGGACTACTATCTACAAAACAGAGACCCAACTCATCATCTTAACTATTACAGCCTATAGGTTCATGGTTAGTCAGCAATTTGTTAGGCTCTATATGTTAACTCTCTTTTTAGCCACCAAGTTCCAGATGCTAAGATGATGCCAACTGGACTTTCCTGGACAGACGACCTCACCAGTGTGTCGTGGAGTTCCGATTCCCCAGAATCCCGCCCCGCTAGGGAAAGAGAGTCAGGCTAGAAGTATGGATCGACCTGCCAATGCCCATGTTCAGCGGTGAAGCAATTACAGAAGCCAGACCTTCCACCTTCTGCACCCCATAATGAACCTGGGTTCATAATCCAAGAGGGTTAAAGAATAGGAAAGCTATCAGGGGAGGGGATGGGATATGGTGTTATGGTGGTGGGAATTGTGTGGAAGAGTTGTACCCCTCTTATCCTATGTGTTTTTTCAGTGTTTCCTTTTTATAAATAAAAATTAAAAAAAGAATGTCAATATCTAAAGGGATAATTGAAGACTCTGCCTCTAAAGTAATTCTGTTAAAAGTAGACAGGTAACTACTTTTACTTTGGGTTAGTGATAAGGGATATACCATGAGTTAGAGGTGAATGTTTATCAACATAAGAAAAATAAATTATCTGTGATCACATTCATTTCATATTCTGTCCCCTCCTTCAAAAATTGTGGTGCATAGAAAATTGTAATTAGTTTATGACGATATTCCTGTTGCCTCTAAATAGAAAGTGATTTAACAGTCAGATACGTCACTGATGAAAAAAGAACCTGTTTTTCTCTCTGACTCTCTTTCACTCTAAATGTAATGCTGGGAAGTGAACTGAACATCTTACATATGCAACAGCATCGAGTGACCTTCCTGACTCAGTCCTTTCTTTAAATATGAGAATGGACAGAGAGAGGAAAGGGAGAGTAACCAGTGCACTGTTCCAATATCCATGAAATTCCTGTGCTTCTTTTATGTGATACTGGGAATGTAACTCATAGTAAGGCCTGTGCTTTACCTGCTGAACTTTCTTCTGGTCCCTATTCCTTTATACTGTGATTGTAAGATGTAAATGGTGGTCTCTGATTTAGTACTATATGTAATAGAATGTGTAGTAAAGATATTAGCAGGAAACATAACTTCTGCATTCCTTCCCCTCATAAGTAAATTAAAAGATATTATCAAAAGAAAATGAGAGGGGCTGGGGCACTAGTTTAAGCACACATAATATAAAACCCAAAGGGTTCCAGTTCTATCCCTCATCTCCCGCCCTGCAGGGGAGTTGCTTCACAAGTGGTGAAGCAGGTCTGCAGGTGTCTCTCTATCTCTTTCCCTCTCTATCTTCACCTCCTCTCTCAATTTCTCTCTGTTTTATCCAAAGAAATTGAAATTTGGCCACAGGAGCATTTGATTTGTAGTGCAGGCACTGAGCGCCAGCAATTACCCTGGAAGAAAAAGAGAGAAAGAAAGAAAAAAGGAAATAATGAAAGAAAGAAAAGAAGGAAGGAAGAAAGGAAGGAAGGAAAAGAGAGGAAGAAAGAAAGAAAATGAAAGATAATATTTCTTAATTTCCTAAATTTCTTTGCTAGTATTTACCCAATGTCATTATTTGAATATCACCTTAAAAATCTGTATGTTTCTGGCTTCTCCTATTATTTAGTTGAAATTCTCTTTGAAATAATTGTACTTCTTTTGTAAATAAATATGCTTTATTATGAAATTTTATGTTATAGGTTTGGTATAATAGTTAGGTTTTAAACATTATAGCAAATACAAAATATGAACACTTAAATTTTGACTTATGTCCCTAGAATATTCTTTTTTTAAATTTTTTATTTAAGAAAGGATTAATGAACAAAAACATAAGGTAGGAGGGGTACAACTCCACACAATTCCCACCACCCAATCTCCATATCCCACCCTCTCCCATGATAGCTTTCCCATTCTCTAGCCCTCTGGGAGCATGGACCCAGGGTCATTGAGGGTTGCAGAAGGTAGAAGGTCTGGCTTCTGTAATTGCTTCCCCGCTGAACATGGGCGTTGACTGGTCGGTCCATACTCTCAGTCTGCCTCTCTCTTTCCCTAGTAAGGTGTGTCTCTGGGGAAGCTGAGCTCCAGGACACCTTGGTGGGGTCTTCAATCCAGGGAAGCCTGACCAGCATCCTGGTGGCATCTGGAACCTGGTGATTGAAAAGAGAGTTAACATACGAAGCCAAACAAATTGTTGAGCAATCATGGATCCCAAGATTGGAATAGTGGAGAGGAAGTGTTAGGGAGGTACTCACTGCAAACTCTAGTGTACTTCTGCTTTCAGGTATATATTTTGCAGTAGTTTATGGATACATGTGAACATAAGCTCTCTCACACAGAAACTGGTGTATATCTAGGTTATGGGACTTTGTTAGAAAGTGAACTACCTGAGATGAAATTAGAGTGTACTATAAAAGGAAAGGTCTCACCCAAGTAATGAAGCTGAAGGGTTGCCATTCCACATGTGAAGTCTCTGGACACAGTCTGAGGTGAAGCATGTTGAGGTGGCAATTGTTGCGTTGGTTAGGTTGTGATCGGCGGATGCAATATTATTTGGTATGGATTGGGAGATGCATACGGGAAAGTGGGCCCTATCCAAGGGTTCCAGGACTGGGGGAAGTAGGGGCTCTGTAGTGGAGATGTGAGGTTCCTGCTGTCTTAGGGTTCAAAAAGACAATCGATAGTTAATGTTATCATCACATTATTTGGTAATTGGGTTAACTTTTCTTAGGGTTTGCTGTACAGTATCCAGTATCTTGTATATAGCTGTGCTATTGGATGCTTCTAATCTACTTGGTCTAGGCTTTTGAGAGAGTCCGCATATCAAATACACAGCCTATATATTAAAAAGATTCAGTTTGTGTTTTGAGAAACTTTGAAACATACAATTGATTTTCCCCCTCTCATATTAATTAACTACTGATTTATATGTCTACATTTTGCTAGGAGTGTACATAAACACCATTCCCACCACCAAAGGACTGTGACCCATCCCTCCCGCCCACTCCCACCCCCCACTGGCCCAGGAAGCTGCATGTCTACCCCTCACCACTGGGTTTTTACTTTGGTGCCCTACTTACAATTTGATCAGGTCCTGCTTTTAGTTTCCCTTTCAGATCTTCTTACTCAACTTCTGTTGATGAGTGGGATCATCCCATACTCATCTTTATCTTTCTGACTTAGTTCACTTAACATAATTCCTTCTAGCTCTGTCCAAGATGGGTCAGAGAAGGTGGGTTCATTGTTCTTGATAGCTGCATAGTATTCCATTGTGTATATATACCACAGCTTTCTCAGCCACTCATCTGTTGTTGGGCACCTGGGTTGCTTCCAGGTTTTAGCTATTATGAATTGTGCTGCTATGAACATAGGAGTACACACCTCTTTTTGGCTGGGTGTTATGGAGTCCTTGGGGTATAACCCCAGGAGAGGAATTACTGGATCATATGGAAGGTCCATGTCTAGCCTTGTGAGAGTTTTCCAGACTGCTCTCCACAGAGGCTCTACCAATTTACATTCCCACCAGCAATGTAAAAGGGTTTCTCTGTCCCCACATCCTCTCCAGCATTTGTTGCTGCTGTCCTTTTTGATGTATGCCATTCTCACAGGAGTGAGGTAGTATCTTAGTGTTGTCTTAATTTGCATTTCTCTGACAATCAGTGACCTAGAGCAGTTTTTCATATGTTTGTTAGCCTTTTGGATCTCCTCTGAGGTGAATGTTTTGTTCATATCCTCTGCCCATTTTTGGATGGGGTCATTTGCTTTTTTGGTGCTAAGTTTGCTGAGCTCTTTATATATTTTGGTGATCCTAGAATATTCTTGTAGTTTACCAATAATACATAAAGCCCAGTTGTAAAGCAGTTATGTATGCTAATGGTAAGGCTTCTGAAGTCTATGGGTAAATATATCTCTTCTTTTTGTGACTTCTAGATAAAGTAAAAAATATAGAGAAAAGGGTATTGTTGAGTTAATATGCAGACCTATCTATAATGAGGCTTACCTAGAGACTTTTGCATTTATTAGCAACACTGACAAAAGTGTTATTTAAGAAACTAAGAGTCATCTTGACTGGTTAAGACCTTTGATAATATAAACATGTCTTGGTCTATAAAGAACACACTGAGTAAGTAAGCATAGCATAAGTCCTATTCATCAGTTTCTGATAGCATTGAAGATGATTATTAGACAGTTTAACATTGCTACAAGGTTTTGGAAACTTTGTTTAGCCAAGGTAAAATTGGAAGATTTACTAACTATGGTGTACCTGTGTTTTATATGACAACTAACCTTTTATACATGCATTCTTGTTCCATTATCAAGTTAACCCAAAATACCTCCTGACAATTTAGACTTTTAAAAATCTTATTAATTGAAGCCAAAATCTGCTTAATTGAAAGTAAGCAGTTTGCATGATTTGTCTAACTTTGTTTCTTCCAGAACTAGAAGAATCCAGACAGAAATGCCCACCTTGCTGGTATAAATTTGCTAATATGTGTTTGATTTGGGACTGCTGTAAACCTTGGTTAAAGGTAAAACATATTGTCAACCTGGTAGTAATGGATCCATTTGTTGACTTGGCCATCACCATCTGCATCGTCTTAAATACACTCTTCATGGCCATGGAGCACTATCCTATGACAGAGCAGTTCAGCAATGTGCTCTCAGTTGGAAACCTGGTAAGAATCACTGAGGTTTCTTCTTCCCCTTCAAAATGCTCATAACTTTTATTAATTTCTTATACAACTCTGAAATTTAATTTGAATTTATTGGGTATATGTATGTATCTTACATACATTTGGACATCAGAAGATTAGCATCACTCTTTTTTGTTATGTTTTTTAAATATTTATTTCCTTTTTGGTGCCCTTGTTTTATTGTTGTAGTTATTATTGTTGTTGTTATTGATGTTGTTGGATAGGACAGAAAGAAATGGAGAGAGGAGGGGAAGACAGAGAGGGGGAGAGAAAGCAGACCTGCTTCACTGCCTGTAAAGCGACTCCCCTGCAGGTGGGGAGCCGGGAGCTGGAGCTTGGTTCCTCATGCGGGTCCTTGTGCTTTGCGCCATGTGCACTTAACCTGCTGCGCTACTGCCCAACTCCCCCTTTTGTTATTATTATTTTTTTAAAAAAAGAAAGGGGGAGCTTTTTATTTATTTATTTTTATTTATTAATGACAAGGATAGGAGAGAGAGAAAGAACCAGACATCACTCTGGTACATGTGTTGCTGGGGGTTGAACTCAGGACCTCATGCCTGAGAGACCAATGTTTTATCCACTGTGCCACCTCCCAGATCACTTGTTATGTTTTTAATGGTTCTTAATATTTTATTTATTAATTTTGGATAGATACAAAGAGAAACTGAGAGATATGGGTATGGTTGAAAGGAAGAAAGAGAGACATCTGTAGCACTGGTTCACTGCCAATAAAGTTTACTCCAGCGGGTGGGGGTTGGGGACTTTAACCAGGGTCCTTACACATTGTAATATTAGCATCATTTTTGTTATAGTAAAAATATATTGCTATAGTTAAATACTATAGAAGAACCAAAGATTTTATGTCAATTTTATTTGGAATTAAAGTGTAGGTTTCCCCTTTGTAAAAATATAATTATGAATGTAGAAAACTTTAATCTGTGATAGCAAAATCATCACTTATTTCTCGGGTATTTAGAATAAGTTATTTAAGATATGTCTGTATTTTCCAAACAAATTAAAGCATTTCAAGTCAGATAGTTTTGAAATATTTCTAAATGCCTTTAACTGGATTATTCTGGAAAGAAGCACCCTATGGAGTTTACTATTTCTGTTTGCATTTCTCCTATAAATTTAAACATCAGTAAATGATTCATTTTTACATATATTTTTGCATTAAAACTTGCATTTGTGGCTGGGTAGTGGCACACCTGGTTGAACACACATAATACAATGCAGGAGGACTCAGTTTGGAGCCCCAGTTCCCACCTGCAGGGGGAAAGCTTTGTGAGCAGTGAAGCAGTGTTACAGGTATCTCTCTTTCTCTCTCCCTCCCTGTCACCTCCTTCCCTCCTGACTTCTGGCTGTCTCTACCCAATAAATAAATTAATTAATAAGAAGCATAATAAAAAAGCTTGAATTAATGTTCACTGATACATGTCAAAAAAAAAGTGATATAAATGGAAGTAAAATACTCATTTGCAGAGAAGCAAAGTGAATAAATTCATACAATAATATTGTACTGATACCAATACAGAAGTTCTCATTCACTTCTCGACTTGATAAATGAACAAAGAAACAAGTACTTATGCATAAGTAATATATTCAGGAGTGCAATATGCAGTATTTTCAGACTCTGAACTACTGCATATTTTTTGTCATATTACAGATAAGTCTTAACTGCATGCATGACAGTTGCATAAAATTAACATATGCTAATCTTAGTTGCATAAAGTTAACATATGCTAATCTTACTTTGTACCAGGCACCATACTAAATTCACTATACATGAACTCCCTTTTTTTTGGGGGGGGCAGTGTGTTGGGGGTGGGATCAGGTATGGGAGGGTTTGCACAAAATTTTTCCTAAGATAGATGCTATGATTATATTTTATAATTAAAGAAACTATACCCATGAGAACCTGGCAGGCAAATGGAAGACTGAATACTACATCAAAGACTCTGAAAGACAGATCTGATGCAGCGACAGATTATTTTTTAAATTTATTTATTTATAAAATGGAAACACTGACAAGACTATAGTATAAGAGGGGTACATTTCCCTCCACCAGAGCTCCTTATCCCAATCTTCTCCCCTGATAGCTTTCCTGTTCTTTAACCCCATGGGAGTATGGAGCCAGGGTCATTATGGGGTACAGCCAGGGTCATTATGCTTCCCCACTGAACATGGGCATTGATAACATACTTCCAGTTTGAGACAGATTTTTTTTTTAACCACAAAATCTTTAAAATCTTAGGACTGCCTAGTCCAACTTTTTATCTAGATGAGTATCTCTACACTAGTGTAAAAAAAAAAGTAAGAGAGAAATGCTTTATGAAATAAAGCTTTGTGTATGTGGGCATTAAGAACAAGTCAAGGACTGGCAAAAAGCTCATTAGGATAGTGTGCTGCTTTGCCATTGAGTGACCCAGGTTTGAGCCGAGCCCCCACTACATTGAAGGAAGCTTTGATATTATTCTCTCTCTCTCCCTCTCCCTCTCTCTCTTTCTCTGCCTGCTATATTAAAAAAGAAAAAGCTAGGGGCCAGGTGCTGGTGCACCTGACTGAGCACACGTTACAGTGCTCAAGGACCTGGTTTGCGCCCCCAGTCCCCACCTGCAGGGGGAAAGCTTTACAAGTGGTGAAGCAGCGCTGCATGTGTCTTTCTTTCTCTCTATCTCCCCTACTTTCTCTATTTCTGACTATCTCTATCTAATATACAAAGATAATTTTTAAAAATTTTTAAAAAGCTCAAATGAATTTAAGCAGACATAAAAGAGAATGTATTATGAGCTACAGTCAATTCAGGCATGGCACTATTTTCTCAGTTGCCTATATCCAGGTTTTCAGGAAATCTCATTGTGGGTTAGTTTCTTATCCTACTCCTTCCCAATATGTTTCCATTATTTCTGACTAAGCATTCTTCTGTTGGCACTATTATCTTACAAACTTTCATCCTAACTAAATAGTTCCCTAAGCAGAAGAGCTATGCTTCCTAACTATTCATAGTAGCTATAAGAAAGGTCCAATAATCTAGTATCATTCACCTAGTAAGAGGTAAAGACTTTTCTTTTATATATGTACCCTTTTGTTGTCCTTGTTGCCTTTTTTTTTATTGTTGCAGTTATTATTGTTGTTGTTAGATAGGGCAGAGAAAAATGGAGAAAGGAGGGGAAGACAAAGAAGAGGAGAGAAAGACACCTGCAGATCTGCTTCACCGCTTGTGAAGCAACTCCCCTGCGCTGGGGAGCTGGGGCTCGAACCAGGTTCCTCTTGCACTTTGCACCACGTGCGCTTAACCTGCTGCGCTACTGCCCGACTCCTAGTAAAGACTTTTCTAAACTAGTTAGCTGATCTGCTTCTATGGTAAGATTATCCTTTGACCAACCCAGAATCATATCTTGTCATTACATACAGACTAAATATATAGAACTATGAAGAAAAGGGACAGTGAATGCTGGAATGAAACAACAAATGAACTATTCAGAGTGAAATTTAGTGTTAAGGAAGATAAGATTTGTATCTTTTATAAAATACCAGAAAATGCATAGGAATGATATAGATTCACTTCAGGTATATATGGAATATTCACCAGTTAAATTACACATTAGGTTATAAAAACTACTTTCCTATGTCAGTAAATTTAAGAATGAAAGCATGCAAAGTACTTTTTCTGACAACAATGAAATTAAATTAGAAACTAATAACAAATTTGAAGAGGCTGCAAATAGATTAAAATGAGGTAATATATTCCCCAAATAACCAATGGGTTAAAAAAAATTAAATTAGGGAGTCAGGCGGTAGTGCAGCGGGTTAAGCGCACTTGGCCCAAAGCGCAAGGACCAGCGGAAGGATTTAAGTTCGAGCCCGGATTGTCCACCTACAGGGGAGTCGCTTCACAGGTGGTGAAGCAGGTGTGCAGGTGTCTGTCTTTCTCTCCCCCTCTCTGTCTGCCCCTCCTCTCTCCATTTCTCTCTGTCCTATCCAACAACAACGACATCAGTAATAATAACTACAACAATAATCAACAAGGACAACAAAAGGGAATAAATATACTTAAAAGATATTTTTTAAAAAGAACAGAAGTGAAGGGGACCAGGTGGTGGCACTCCTGAATAAGTGCACACATTACAATGCACAAGGACCCAGGTCCAAGCCCCTGGTTCACACCTGCAGGGAGAAAGCCTCATGAGTGGTGAAGCAGGGCTGTAGGAGTCTCTCTCTGTCTCTTTCCCTCTCTACCTCCTCCTCTCCTTTCAATTTATCTGTCTCTATTCAGTAATAAATAAATACATAAGTAAATGAAAATAAATAAATGAAAACATACCATTTTAACAACACTCTTTAGAGAAAAAATTTCACTTATAAATACCTATAGTTATAATAATATAACTGCTGGGGCTTAGGGGATAGCATAATGGTTATGCAAAAGACTTTCATGCCTGAGGCACCAAAGGTCCCAGGTTTAATCCCTAACACCACCATAAACCAGAGCTGGACTGTGCCCTGGGAAAAAAGAAAAGAAAAGGAGAAAAAAAATCTCCAACCTACAATTTATCTATCCTTTCCCTTTAGGAAACTGAAGAAGAAACAACCAATTAACCTCTAAAATGACAGGAAAAATATAGAGAAAATGAAAATAATAAAATAGAATTTAGGAATATATTGGGGAAAAAATCAGAAAGCCAAAATTTTGTTGTTTGATAGATAAACAAAAATGACAAATCTTATAAAAAAAGTAATATAAGTAATACCAGGATAATTGTTTGCTAACAAATTTGATAACTTAGATAAAATGGGAGATTTTCTAGAAAGTAGAAACTTTAGAAGAAGCTGACTAAAAGGAAAAACCAGAAAAGCTCATTACAAGTGAAAATTGAGCAAACAGCAGGTTTTACAAAGCACTTCAAGAATTTTGGGTGTTCTCTAAGTAAGAAGACTGAAGGATTTTAAGGAAAAAATGAAAAACCAACTAATTTGGTTAAAATGATTTCTTTCTTCAGAGATCTGATTATGGCTATTTTCCATAAGTAGCAATAAAATATATATATATATATTCATATGCATATATATGTATATATACACAAAATCAAAAGCAGACAAAACTGCAGTGAATTCTCCTTTTTTAAGAAGAGGAGAGGATACAATTAATTTTCCCTCTCATATTAATTAACTAGTGATTCATATGACTACACTTTACTAGGAGTATACATAAACACCATTCCCACCACCAAAAGACTGTGACACATCCCTCCCACCCACTCCCACCCCCCTCTGGCCCAGGAAGCTGCATGGCAACCCCTCACCACAGGGTTTTTACTTTGGTGCCCTACTTACAATTTAGTCAGGTCCTGCTTTTAGTTTCCCTTTCAGATCTTCTTACTCAACTTCTGTTGATGAGTGGAACCATCCCATACTCATCTTTATCTTTCTGACTTAGCTCACTTAACCTGGGTCCATGCTCCCAGAGGGATAGAGAATGGGAAAGCTATCAGGGGAGGGGGGTGGGATATGGAGATTGGGTGGTGGGAATTGTGTGGAGTTGTACCCCTCCTACCTTATGTTTTTGTTAATTTATCCTTTCTTAAAAAAAAAAAAAAAAAAACACTGTAATTGGAAAAAAAAAAAAGAGAGAGAGAGAGAGAAGAGAAGGAGAGGCCGGGAGGTGATGCAGCGGGTTAAGTGCACATGGTACAAAGTGCAAGGACCAGCTCAATGATAAGGGTTCGAGCCCCGGCTCCCCACCTGCAGGGAGTGGCTTCACAAGCAGTGAAGCAGGTCTGCAGGTGTCTTTTTCTCCCTGTCTCTGTCTTTCCCTCCTCTCTTGATTTTTCTCTCCTATCCAACAATGACAGCAATAACAACAACAATAATAACAACAACAATGACAAACAACAAGGGCAACAAAAGTGAAAAAATACCTTCCAGGAGCAGTGGATAAGTAGTGCAGATACCGAGCCCCAGCAATAACCCTGTAGGCGAATAAATAAATAAATAAATAAATAAATAAGAGAACTGTAATGCTAACGATGATTACAGCTGCATGTAATGAGAGCTTCTATTAATGGAATATGGACACAAAATTCAGGTTTTTTTGTATACATCATCAGAAAAGAGATTAATTCATTTCAAAATGCATAAAATTTAGTCAATAATATCTCAAAGAAAGAGAAACATGGTGTGAGACAGAATTCCATATTTTATTAATAAACTGTATTCTGTGGACAAGCTTTCAATTCATTGTCTGAGCCCCCAAAGAAACCATGTGTGAAAGGAATTCAAAGAAATTCAGACTCCCCCCCCCCGACTTCTCTGGGCAGATGACCTCACCAATGTGTCCTGAACCCTCACTTCTCCAGAGCTCTGGTCCACTAGGGAAAGATAGAGACAGGCTGGGGGTATGGATCGACCTGTCAATGCCCATGCTCAGCAGAGAAGCAGCTACAGAAGCCAGAACTCCTACCTTCTGCTCCCCATAAACAACCTTGATCCATACTCCCAGTGGGGGAGAAGTGATAGGATGAAGATAAGAGGACTCTGCAATCCAGCTCCATCAGCACCCGGAGAGAGGGAAGGAAAAGGAGAGGGACATATGGAGGTAGCTATGATGTCATGAGTGGCTTAGAGGGAAGGAGAGGAGTGAATCAGAAAAAGAAGGGGTAACCATAATTGTGGACAGATAGTTATAGAGAACATGGTTGGCCCGTTTCTAAAACTTTAGGGGAGCAATGGTGGATTGCAGTGAGGAGAGTGAAGATTCAGAACTCTGGTGGTGGGAATGGTGTGGATTCAAACCTCCATCGACATGTAATCCTGTAATATAAAAATATTAAAAAAGAAATTAAAAAAAAGAAATTCAGCATAAAATAGCACTAGAAACCTAAGGAAATAAACATATTTCACTTAGTGGTCCGGGAGGTGGCGCAGTGGATAAGGCACTGGACTCTCAAGTATGAGGTCCTGAGTTCAATACCCAGAAGCACATGTGCCAGAGTGATGTCTGGTTCTTTCTCTCCTATCATTCCTCATGAATCAATACACATAAAATATAGAAAATGTTTCAAAAAACATATTTCACTTGTTGCCAACTGCATGTGAAGCAGAGTTTGCAATTTGAGGCAATGTATAAATATTAAATAAATAACTTGAACTTTCCTTTGAACTCCCAGCTGGGCTACATTTTGAGAGTAAAGACTCTGTCAGAAAACCAGAAAAATCAGTAGAAAAAGGAATCCTACATAACCCTGTTCTAATTTAGTATAAAATCAATAACTTCCATGTGTCCAACTAATATTTAATTTCCTGCTTTGGGCTAGAAAGAAAACTCACTAGCTAGGATGGTTGTTTTACCTTATTCCCTGCCCAAGTACAAGACCCAGCACCACATGGAAAGATGCTGTGGCATCAGAGGAAGTTCTAGTGATATAGTATCTATACCTCTCTTCTTCTCTGTCTCAGTGAAAAAGTGACACAACTCACTAGGATAATAGTCAGTACTCTCTGGAAGAGATGTCAAATCAAAATTACTTGTAGTATCCACATCACATGAAATTTGTGTGAAATATGAAGAAATAAGAAAATAGGACTCGGGTTGGTGAGATAACTCACTTGGATGGTGTACTGCTTTGCCAAAGTATGTGACCCAGGTTTGAGTCTGGCCCCCACTTTATTAAAGGGAAATATTGCTGTGGTCTCTCACTCAGTCTCCCCATCTCTGCCTCTCTGTTTCTATTTATAAACAAGCTAACTAATGATACAGAGAGGAAAGAAAGAAAATGTAACTGTAGATAAGAAAAAAACCACTTAATAGAAATAGATTTGGATATGGTTGAATTGTAAGAACTAACAATTTATTGACCATAGAGAAGCTACTACAAATGTTTAACAATTGAAATTTAAGAGGGGTCTGGAGTCCGGCGGTAGCCCAACAGGTTAAGCGCACACACGTGGTGCGAAGAGAAAGGATTGGCTTAAGGATCCAGGTTAGAGACCTGGCTCCCCACCTACAGGGGAGTCAATTCACAGACAGTGAAGCAGGTCTGTAGCTGTCTGTCTTTCTCTCCTCCTCTCTGTCTTCCCCTCCTCTCTCCATTTCTCTATGTCCTATCAACGACGACATCAATAACAACATCAGTAATAACTACAACAATAAAAGGAAAACAAAAGCAACAAAAGGGAAAATAAATAAATAATTTTAAAAAGTAATATAAGAGGGGTCATAAAAATAAACACATGAAGAATACAAGCACAAAAACTAAATATAATTACCCAGGCAAATATAAAAATAAGAATATTAATTTCACTACATCAATTCATATACTTTTTTACTATTTGATAAAATTTAGAAATTGTAAACAAATATTAATTTAAATACAAACTATTGAAGGTACTAATTTCAGGGATGTAAGCCAATTTTTTAATTTACAATTTGATTTTGATTTGTTGGAAGTAAATTAAAATGCTCAATAATTACTTGCATTTGCAAGAGTGTTCACTTGTCTAATAAATAACAATTCTCATTTAGGTCTTCACTGGAATCTTTACAGCAGAAATGTTTCTCAAAATCATTGCTATGGATCCATATTATTATTTTCAAGAAGGCTGGAATATTTTTGATGGTTTCATTGTGAGCCTTAGTCTAATGGAACTTGGCTTGGCAAATGTGGAAGGATTGTCAGTTCTCCGATCATTTCGACTGGTAAAAAGAACTGGGAATAGCAATTATTTTATAATTAATTTGACTCATTTTTACCTTGTAATGATTATAAGATTTTACAGTTATAATATTATTTGAATATATTTCTGCATTTCTTTTTTTTCTTTTTATTTACTTTTCTTTCTTCCCGATATATGTATATTTTATCAGAGCTCTAATCACTTCTTTTGAGTATATAGGTATATTGGATGGTATATATACTATATATATATATATATATATATATATATATATAATAGATTTGGATATGGTTGAATTGTAAGAACTAACAATATCCTAAGTACCAACCAAATCTATGCATGCAAAAGCCAATTCTTTATAACTAAGAAAAGAATATTATGCCATCTAACTGTGATTTAGATTTCTCCACAACTCCTAAGGGGATAATTTTTGGCTTTTTATCTACACAAACTGTCCTAAAATTAAAAGAGAGGAAATTATTATGCAGTTATAGGGCAAACTAGTTTGGTTCAGAAATGCATTCAGGGCCAGGAAGATGTACAGAGAGGTCATAGGTCCCACATGTGAGAGACCACAGAGACCACCGCATGCTGTGTGTGTGTGGGGGGGGGGGGCTCAAACCTGGGTCTCACACATGACAAAGAAGATGAACTCCCAGGGCTAGCTTAGTAGCTGACCCAGGACAGCTACTTTAAAAAATGTTTAGTCGGGGGTCGGGCAGTAGCGCAGTGTGTTAAGTGCACATGCCTCAAAGTGCAAGGACCAGCATTAGGATCCCAGATCCAGCCCTGGCTCCTCACCTGCATGGGGGTCGTTTCACAAGTGGTGAAGCAGGACTGCAGGTATCTATCTTTCTCTCTCCCTCTCTGTCTTCCCTTCCTCTCTTGATTTCTCTCTCTCCTACCCAACAACAATGACACCAATAACAGCAATAATAATAATAAACACAGCAACAATAAAACAACAAAGACAACAAAAGGGAAAAAATAGCCTCTACAGGAGCAGTGGATTTGCTGTGCAGGCGCCGAGCCCAAGCAATAACCCTGGAGGGAAAAAAACAAAAAGGTTTAGTAAAAGTTTTTGATGATATAATGTAGTTTGGGAAAATAAGAAACACAGAATCATTAGCATCTTGTTTAGTGTGTCAGGTTCTTTTGCACTAATCAGTCTCCAGAAATCCACATTTTTGTGCTTATGCTCCTTTGGGTCTCTGGCTTGACAGTTACTAAAGGAGTAAAAACAAAACATTGCTGCTATATAACCAGAAATTATACTTTAAAGGTCACGATGTGCTAGTAGAACCAACATGCCAAGTACAGTAGTTGTAAAGTGGAGAATCATTTGCACACTATAATGAGTTAACTAAGGCACTAATGACATAGATTGACGACACTCAGTTTTTTTATTGCAATCCAAACACTTCTTTGAAACTACTACATTTCATTTAATGATGCAGTCTAATTATATAACCAACGAAGATTATAGCAAGATTAAAAACAATCTAAGGATTTAAATAAATTTGTTGGTTTTTCTCTTGTGCCTAATGTAATTGAAATGTCAGATTTTCTTGCTCTTTTGCATTTCTACATGATATGCTAAATAGAGTGGAAAATGTATCTCTATTTGGGGCTTTTAAGTAAAGTGAGTCTCTAGTTCACTAGAACTCTATGCTAGCTAATCACCATTAATCGTAGTTCTTTACATAAAAACAAACTTGGTTGCAAAAAAAAAAAAAGGAAGGAAGGAAGGAAGAAGGAAAGAAAACTATGTTGCATACCCTTACATAGGATTCTGCATATTTGGTTTTGTCTTATTAAAATCAGTATAATTATTTCATTTACAATGCAGGTTGTTTCAGAATGAAAAATATGTCATTGTATCAGATTACTCATCCATTGTTAGACAATAGTTTGACACACAAATAGCATCTCATACCACAGCTGAGTAAACCATACTGTAGATTTTCGTTGTGAATGAACTTAAAGGTGGTACAGAAGACAGAGAAATAATGAATGTCTTGCTTTTGTTTCCAGCTTCGAGTTTTCAAATTGGCAAAATCTTGGCCAACTCTGAATATGCTGATAAAGATCATTGGCAATTCTGTGGGGGCTCTGGGTAACCTCACCTTGGTACTAGCCATCATTGTCTTCATTTTTGCCGTGGTCGGCATGCAGCTATTTGGCAAGAGCTACAAAGAATGTGTCTGCAAGATTTCCAATGATTGTGAACTTCCACGCTGGCACATGCATGACTTCTTTCACTCCTTCCTGATCGTGTTCCGTGTGCTGTGTGGAGAGTGGATCGAGACCATGTGGGACTGTATGGAGGTTGCGGGCCAAACCATGTGCCTTACTGTCTTCATGATGGTCATGGTCATTGGAAACCTGGTGGTATGTAGTAAACACATTTTCCATAGAAGATAATGTAACTATAAAAATGTGTGTTCAGGGGGCCAGGCGATAGCGCGGCAGGTTAAGCGCACATGGCGCAAAGCGCAAGGACCAGCATAGGGATTCCGGTTCAACTCCTGCTCTGCACCAGCAGGTGGTGGTAGGGGTGCTTCACCAGGGGTGAAGCAGGTCTGCAGGTATCTATCTTTCTCTCCCCCTCTCTCTCTTCCCCTCCTCTCTTGATTTCTCTGTCCTATCCTACAACAACAGCTATAACAATAACAATAGAAACAAGTGCAACAAAAATGGGAAAAATGGCATCCAGGAACAGAGGATTCGTGGTGCAGGCACCAAGCCCCCACAGTAACCCTGGAGGCAAAAACAAAAACAAAAAAAACCTAAAGATTGATAAGTGAAGGATGACTCTGGGACAATCTTTAGTCTTAAGTGGGTGACAAAGAAGAGATGTGATCTACCTCACCCCCCACACCAAAATGTGTGTTCAAAATAAATGTATGTTCAACTGAAGAATCATTTATATGATTTTGGTTTTGATTGTATTAATTTTCAATTGACATGTTTCAATTTGTAACAATCATCATGATTACAGGGGTCAGGTATACTTTTTTTTTAGGATTTCTTTTTTTGTTTGTTTGTTTGTTTGTTTTAAATTATCTATATTTATTGGATAGAGACAGCCAGAAATCGAGAGGGAAGGAAATGGAGAAATGGAGAGAAACAGAGATACCTGCAGCCCTGCTTCACCATTCACAAAGTTTTCCCCCTGCAGGCAGGGACTAGGGACTTAAACCTAATTCCTTGTGCATTATAACATGTGCGCTCAACCAGGTGCGCCACCACCCTGCTCCTCAGGTGTTGTTGAATCACATAATATTTTAGATGCATTTTTCCTTATTTTTAAAATATATTCTCAGTTTTATTAAGATATAATATGCCTGGAACATAAGCTTTTTACACACCTTTGGAACCAACATTATTCATCACTAATTGCCTTTGACTATTATAGAGAGAAGACCATTTCTAGTTCTCTTTCTTAATTTATTTATTTTTATTTATTTTCCTGTGTTCTTTATTGTTGTTGTAGTTATTATTGTTGTTATTGATGTCATTGTTGGATAGGACAGAGATAAATGGAGAGAGGAGGGGAAGACAGAGAGGGGGAGAGAAAAATAGACACCTGAAGACCTGGTTCACCGCCTGTGGAGCGACTCCCCTGCAGGTGGGGAGCCAGGGGCTCGAACAGGGGTCCTTCCGCTAGTCCTTACACTTTGAGCCACGTGTGCTTAACCCGCTGCGCTACCACAGGACTCCCATATATTTTATTTATTGGATAAAGACAGAAATCAAGAGAAAAGGGAGACAGGGAGGGAATGAGAAAGAGAGATACTTGCAGCAATGCTTCACTAGTTATCAAGCATTCCTCCTGCAGGTGAAGTCCTGGAGTTTGAACCCATGTCCTTGGGCATCATAACTTTCACAGTCTATGGGGTGGTACCACCACCCAACTTCCTATTACTAATTCTTGAATCTGGTCTTATATTGAAGCATGTAAATGTTACTAAGGATAATTACTCATTTTATTTATAAATTCTAACAATAATGTCACTTGAAGGGACCAGGTGGTGGCATACCTGTTTAAGTGCACACAGTACAGTGTGCCAGGATTCAGTTTTAGTATATGTGCTGCCAAAGCGAGCACATGTGTGCAAGGATTCAAATCCCTGGTCCCTACCTGAAGGGAGAAAGCTTCACCAGTAGTGAAGCAGTATTGCAGGTGTCTCTGTATGTCTTTCCCTATCTATCTCCCCCTCCCTTCTCAATTTCTCTCTGAATAGTAAATTAAAATTAAATCCAATAGTAAATTAAATAAAATATTAAAAAATAAATAAAAATAATTTTAAAAATAATGCCACTTGAAAATGTCAGATTTGGTTTTCCTATAAAGTCAAGTTTAAAAACAATAATGATGGCTTCAGCTCATCAAAATTACATCAGGATATTTAGCTTCTAGAAACTAGGTCCAGAAAAATAGTTCACCTGGGTAGTGTGCCTGCTTTGCCATGCTTATTACCCAGATTCAGATATCCCCTTCTCCCCCCCCACCACCATCACCACACTGGAGAAAGCTTTCTGTCTTTCTTTTCTTATCTGAAAAAGTGTTTGGTAACAGGGAAAATAAGTAGTAATTGAGTAACTGTGTTTCAAGAACACTTGTTAGATCTTACATGTAAAATAAACCATACACAGCACCTTTGTACTGAATTTCAGAGATCTGGGAGAGGTTATAGGAAGATACACATAGTACAGTCATATGACATTTACTAAAGGAGGAGTATAAATAACAAGTATCTGAGATATATGTGCTATACATTGAATTCAAAAAATGGAGACATTTTATTGACAGGCATAACTAGAGTTCACTTTAAAATTTATGTACTAGGAAAGTTTAGGTCTAAATAGAAAGAAACTCAAGATATCACACATTATTTCTCAGTTTACTGAAATAAAACCAATTTCCTTAAAAATGTAATTGTACAGATATTTCAAATTACAAGGAGAGTTTCAGGAATTATCTTTACCCATAGAAGAATTTAATATTAGTTTAAATGTCTAAAAGTTCATATAAAGATAGTCTATATATTAATCATTTCCATTTACTCATGCAAATTTAAAATATGTATTTAAGGAGGAGGAAAAAAAAACATTCTCCTTTCTTTTTTTAAAAAAAGTACCTGAAAAATCATGCTCTCTCTTCTCAATTCTTTGTTGAGATAATGGGTGATGAACTTTATTTATTTATTTTCCCTTTTGTTGCCTTGTTGTTTTGTAATTGTTGTTGTTGTTGTCGTCCTTGTTGGATAGGACAGAGAGAAATGGAGAGAGAAGGGGAGACAGAGAGGAGGAGAGAAAGATAGACACCTGCAGACCTGCTCCCCCCCGCCCCGTGAATCGACTCCCCTTCAGGTGGGGGAGCCAGGGGCTGGAACCGGGATCCTTACTCTGGTCCTTGCACTTTGAGCCACGTGCGCTTAACCCGTTGCACTACCACCTGACTCCCAACATTCTCCTTTCTTGTCCATGAGCTTAAACTACTTCTTTCTTTGAAATACAGTGACTATATTTCTGGGACTAGCCAAAGTAGTCGTAATTATCTATCTTATTTTCCATTATTAAAACAATGTAATTATACCACAGTTGACTGAATAAGACTGAATGACTGATGTGCCATCTCCTACAATTACATATTCTTACTGTCAACAGAAAAGGAAACATCTTGCATAGATAAGCTTAAATAACCCCCTTGGGGCTTATATGGATTTCCATATGGTGCTCCACTGCAAGAAGTTAAAAAGTATGAGCCAGTCCTGCCAGCCCTGGTCCACAGCAGGAGAGATCTTAAACCATAGATTATTTTCCTCTTCAGGGCAGCTTTTTTTTTTTTGTTGTTTTGTTTTGAGTCATTCTTGGTTTCCTGGCATTTTGATAAAATATATTTTTATAGATGCAAGGCAAGTGTTGTAGAAAGAGAATGTGGATTTTTTTTTCATTTTTCCTTGGATAAAGGATGAGACAAATAAGAGAGACAACCGCACTGCTCCACTGTTTGTGAAGTTCCCGCACTGCATGTGGCAACCAAAGGCTTAAGCCTCAGTCCTTATGCATGGTGATGTGTGCTTTCTACCAAATATACAAACACACACAACCTTAGGAATGTGGATTTTTTGGATGGTGCACCTAAATGGATATAATCCAAGTTCCAGCTGCCCCCCCCCCCACTACACTGGAGTAAGGTTTGGTGCTGTGGTATCTGTCCCAAACTCCCTTTGTCTCTTTTTATGTGGAAAAACCCAAGTTGGAGTCAGTGGGGATGGGGATAGAAAGTCTGATGATGACTTCTTGATGACTACTATTTTTAGATGTAGTCAATTCCATTTTTCCAATACAACTCTAAGTGAAGGTGAGACATTTCCACACAAGGGTGATGTGGTCTGAGGTTTTTCACAAATTAGAAATCAGGATGAAGGCAGCACTGATATATAAATTGTGTTTCAATCTTGAACTTACAGTGGAAAATATGGTAAAATATTTTATTCCAAGAGACTAATTTTGTGGATTAATGTCAGGTTTGGCAACTAATGTTAGTTAATTTACTTGATGAGTAATCAGTCTATCTCTGAATATCTGTGATTCAGGACTTAAATGGTTTTACATCCATTGTGAATTTGCTAAACTATGCTTCCCTAATTTGTCATTAGTCTTACCAGAAGCATCGATTAGCTATTATTATACAAGGGACTGTGGTGACAAAGTTTTGTCCAAGAGATTATGTTAGTTCATACAAACAGTTCTAAGATAATACAGTAAGCTGAGTAATCAAATTGCAGAGGCTAGGTTGGATAACAGCTATAACAATAAAAGCTAAGTTTTCTCAAAGCTCTGTTATGTGAAAGCCACACAGATACTTTCATTAAATGCTTACAACCATCTTGTAAGCCAAGCACTAGGAAAATTATTATATTTATTTTTACAGATGAGAAACTGGAATTCAGATTGGATATTCTGCTTGTCTTCACGCATGTGGTTAGTAATTGATAGAAACTTGATTCCTGAACAACATTTTAATTCTAATGATAAAGTACAGCTGGTCATATGGAAATGACAATAGGCAATACAATTATAAATTATGTACTAGCACCAGTGTTTTTTAAATCTATTTTTATTCATTTAATAATGCTAAACAAGTCCACTAGATAAAAGGGGTACAATTCCACACAATTCCCACCACCAGAGTTCAGCATCCAATCCACTCCATTGGAAGCTTTCCTATTCTTTACCCCTCTGGGCGTATAGACCTAGGAAAAGTGGGAGGTGGAAGGTCTGGTTTCTGTAATTGCTTCTCCACTGGACATGGACATTGGCAGGTGATCTATACCACCAGCCTATTTCTGTCTTTCTCTAGTGGGGCAGGGCTCTGGAGAGGTGATGTTCCAGGACATATTGGTGAGGTAGTCTGCCCAGGGAAGTCAGGTTGGTGTCATGGTAGCATCTGCAACTTGGTGGCTGAAAAGCATTAGGATATAAAACAGAACATATTATTTAATGATTAGGAACCTAAAGGTAAGAGTATAGCAGATGAAATTTGGGTCTTTGTGTTGGAAGCTCAGAAGTCTATTCTAGGTATATTCTAAGGGTCCCATGACTTTACTAATTTTTGCCTGTACCCAACAGCTAACATGCAGGTGGGCTAAAAGTATTGTCTGGGAAGATGGTGTCAGAGTTGGGAATAGAACTAGAAAACTGGATCAGGGCAGAGACCTTTCTCTTCTTTTTTCCCTTCCCTTCCCCCCTCCCTTCTCTCCCCTTTTTTCTCTTTCTCTCTTATTTCTTCTTTCTTCCTATATTCCATCCATTCTTTCCCTTTCTCTCTCCCTTCCTTTCTTGCATTCTTTCTTCCTTCCTCCTCCCTCCCTTCCTCCTTTCCTTCCTTCCTTCCTTCCTTCCTTCCTTCCTTCCTTCCTTCCTTCCTTCCTTCCTTCCTTCCTTCGTTAAGATCTCACACATCAGCAGTTCACTTAGAGTCAAAGAAAAGACCAGACACCACAGTACCAGAGCTTCCTTCAATGTCACTGTGCCTCCTATCAGATGCCAGGGTTCAAACCTAGGCTACACACATGGCAAGGCACAGTCCCTACCTGATAAGTTATGTCTCTCATGAATGTCCATGGTCTTTCTTTTAAAAATTTTTTTATTTATAAAAAGGAAACACTGACAAAACCATAGGACAATAGGGGTACAACTTCGCGCAATACCCACCACCAGAACTCTGTATCCCATCCCCTCCCCTGATAGCTTTCCTATTCTTTTTTTAATATTTATTTTATTTATTTATTTTTCCCTTTTGTTGCCCTTTTTTATTGTTGTTATAGTTATTATTGTTGGTGTTACTGATGCCGTCATTCTTGGATAGGACAGAGAGAAATGGAGCGAGGAAAGGAAGACAGAGAGGGTGAGAGAAAGATAGACACCTGCAGACCTGCTTCACCGCCTGTGAAGTGACTCCCCTGCAGATGGGGAGCCAGGGGTTCGAACCAGGAACCTTATGCCGGTCCTTGCACTTTGTGCCACGTGTGCTTAACCCGCTGTGCTACCGCCCGACTCCCAGCTTTCCTGTTCTTTAACCCACTGGGAGTATGGACCCAAGGTCATTGTGGGATACAAAAGGTGGAAGGTCTGGCTTCTGTAATTGCTTCCCTGCTGAACATGGGCTTTGACAGGTCGATACTCCCAGCCTGTCTCTCTCTTTCCCGAGTGGGGAAGGACTTTGGGGAAGTGGAGCTCCAGGACTCATTGGTGAGGTTGTCTGCCCAGGGAAGACAATCGTTTTTCTGAACCAAAAGCTGAGGCTTTGATTTTTGCCATGTGACCTATATGCAGAAGTTGGCACAAATAGATAAAAACCAAATCCTATTTAAATATTGGAATCATCTTTGATTTTAGAAATAAGATAACTTTATCAATCTCCTGGAATATCCTGATCATATAGGAAAAGTAATTAGTATCTATTTTTTTTTCATTGTATAGTTAACTAAGAATCATTTTTCTGGAAGTGAACTTAAAATAAATGTATCATTTGTGTGTTTGTAGTTAGAAATAGAGGTAGTGAGATAGAGAGACAGTAAAAGAGAGAACAGCACAAAAACTTCCTTCAGTGTAGTCAGAGCCAGGCTCAAGCTGAGTCGCACATGTGGCAAAGCAGGACATAATCCAAGTGAGCTATCTTGCCGGTCCTAAAATAGTTGTTTCATACCGTAGTGGTCTCAGTAGTTTTTCAATGATTTAAAAAGAAATAATTTCATATTGACCAGGTATTAGTTTCATTCAGATTTTTTCATATATAGTTACCACAAATAAGAATATTTATTAGTAAAAAAATGACTTGTAAGCACATTTTTTAAACTTACAGTAAAGAATAATTGTACCACAGAATGTTTTGATCATCTGCTTTCCCATTATGTTTTAGGTTCTGAACCTTTTCCTGGCCTTGCTCTTGAGTTCATTCAGTTCTGACAACCTTGCTGCCACAGATGATGATAATGAGATGAACAATCTCCAGATTGCAGTGGGAAGGATGCAGAAGGGAATTGATTATGTTAAAAGAAAACTGCGTGAATTTATTCAGAAAGCCTTTGTTAGAAAGCAGAAAGCTCTAGATGAAATTAAACCTCTTGAAGATCTTAATAACAAAAAAGACAGCTGTATTTCCAACCACACCACTATAGAAATAGGCAAAGACCTCAATTATCTCAAAGATGGAAATGGAACTACCAGTGGCATAGGCAGCAGTGTAGAAAAATATGTTGTAGATGAAAGTGATTATATGTCATTTATAAACAACCCCAGCCTCACAGTGACTGTACCAATTGCTGTTGGAGAATCAGATTTTGAAAATTTAAATACAGAAGAATTCAGCAGTGAATCAGATATGGAGGAAAGCAAAGAGGTAAGAGTTTTAAAATGAGATATTTTGATTTGTGCATTTTTGTTACTTTAATATTGTCAGACTACTCAAAATGTATGTTTGCTTTTGGTAAGAAAATGGGAAATAGCCATGGATATGTATTTTCTGTAGTTAAACTGTTGATATGTTGATTGTTAATAGATTAAAAATATAGCTAGGTAAAGTATATGTTTGCATTTTATTCGAGGGCAATGTTAAATTACTGATAATATTTAAATAATATAAGTCTGATACTAATAATTTCACATTTGTAAAGATGCCTGTTTGTACAGTTTTATAATTCTTTCACTATAGTTTTTTTTTTTTTCCAAATACTAGTAAAAATGCCTCAAGCGTGCTTTGGGAGGTGGCACAGTGGCCAAGGCACTGGACTCTCAAGCATGAGGTCCTGAGTTTGATCCCCGGCAGCACATGTACTGGAGTGATGTCTGGTTCTTTCTCTCTCTCTCTCTCTCTCCTATCTTTCTCATAAATAAATAAAATTTTAAAAAAATGCCTCAAGAGAGATTCATTAGAACTTTCATCTTGCCCCACTCCTAGATTTTATAGAATACCTTATAAATTGGATCTAATTTAGTAGGCATAGATATATTCAATCATTGAGAATCTGACTGGGATTCAGACTTGATAATTATATAGTTTCACATTACAAGTAACTAATTTCTTAGGGGAGAGAAGTTACAGACAAGGAATTTTACTGCAAATATTTATTAACCCTACTGCAGCCAGTGCATACTTCTATGCAAACAAAAAGCCTTAATATAGTACAGAGATAAAATTCTGAATTTACCAACTTCAGTAAGAGTCTTGTTATTTTAAATCACTTGATGTATTTGAAGGATATGAAAACCACAGGGAATATGCATTTTAACCATTTATAGATTAATGACTATATAGTTTCAGTAGAAAAGAACAAGTCATTTTTGTTTAACTATTTATTCAAAAATGAAAACAGGATTCCCAGAAATTAAAACTTACATAAACAACTAGAAATAATAACCAAATCCAAGATTCATTTCTCCTGTCATTTGTTGATAGGAAAAATAAAGTTTGAGACCTTGAAGAATATAACTTAAGCAATGCAACTAATTTTTATTAATTAGGTATTAGTAATTATGAACAAAAATGCACTATTAAGACCAGGAAGTTTTGATATTTCAGTCAATATACATGCATTTACTACGTGTATTCTGAATAATATATTATTTTCTTTTATTATTTTATTAAGATAGACAACATCAATTCAGTGAGTAGAAAAAAGTACATTTTAAAGGTTAAATTCAGACAAAGTATAAATTCAGGTATTAAAATTAATGTGTAAGTAATAGTAACAAGTAGGCAATAATACCTACTAGATTCACAAAACTGCTAATGAGATTTAAGCAAATTTTATAAAGAATTATAATTTTGGGGCCCGGGTGGTGGCACACGTGGTTCAGCGCACATGTTACAATGCTCAAGGACCGGGGTTCAAAACCCCTGGTCCCCACCTGCAGGGGGAAGCATCACAAGTGGTGGAGCAGTGCTGCAGCTGTCTCTCTGCCTCTCTCCCTCCTTATCATCCTCTTCTCTCTGGCTGTCTCTAACCAATAAGTAAATGAATATAATAAAAAAGAATTATAATTTTGGGCAAAGGAAAATTGAACCAAAATATTTACTAATAAAGCTGTTGGAGAGAGTCAGGGGTAGCGCAGCGGATTAAGCACACGTGGCACAAACCGCAAGGACCAGAGTAAGGATCAGGGTTTGAGCCCCCCTCCCCACCTACAGGGGAGTCGCTTCACAAGAGTTGAAGCAGGTCTTTCTCTCCCCCTCTCTGTCTTCCCCTCCTCTCTCCATTTCTCTCTGACGTATCCAACAATAACGACATCAATAATAACTACAACAATAAGGCAACAAAGGGAATAAATAATAAAAATAAATATTTTTTTTAAAAGTCTCAAAAAAAAAAGCTGTTGGGAGGAGTAGATAGCATAATGATTATGCAAAGAGACTATCATGCCTGAAGCTCCAAAGTCCCAGAATCCTACATACCACCATAAGTCAGAGCTGACAAGTGCTCGAGTAAAAAACAAACAAAAACAATAAAGCCATTAGCTTAAGAATTAAATAATATCTTAAGATCCAACTAAGAAAATTTTTGATAAAGGTAAAACAATGAGTGCTACTTAAAGGGTAAAGAGTAATTTTTGTTATAAATTATCATGGAGAAAATCAATCTGGTTCATAAGTTTTTTATTTTCAGATTATGTCTAATAGTATTTCCTTTATAGTAAGGAAAGTCAGTCTTTATATATATGTATTCTTTTATATTTCTATACATAAATTATATATGTGTGTCTTACATATGTGAGTACCATAAATTAAGTGAATTATGAAAATCAAAAGTTTATGCCATTAGGCAGTTTAAACTTTTGGCTAAGTTTAAGTTTCTTTTGAAAGTGTCTTCATAATTTTTAGAAAAATCTTCTCTGAAAAAGTGTGATGTTTTTTTAATTTTATTTATTATTTTTATTTACTTATTGGATAGAGAAAGTCAGAAATAGAGGAGGGAGAGAAACAGAGAGGCACTTGCAGCACTGCCTCATCACTCGTAAAGCTTTCCCCCTGCAGGTGGGTTCCGGGGCCTTGAATCCTAGTCCTTGGGTACTGTCACATGTGCTCTCAATCAGGTGTGCCACCACCTGGTCTGGAAAAAGTTTGTATTGGCTTTACTTCAGATCATCATGGCTGCCATAATATACTCACTAGGAAAATCTAAACTCCTTTCTTAGTTTATCTTGTGATCATTAAACTATTGTGTTTATTTTCTGTTGGAGTACACTAAAATAATATACCTGAAGTTAGTGCTTTGTAGGAGAGAGAATGATTTTATTTTAATTATAAAGTCTTTTTCAATACTTTCCAACTTTGAAGATCATTATCTGGATGTTATAATTTATTATTTGGAGAAACTTTGAATCATATCTTTACATTAAACTTTCTGAATATGAAATAACACACTATTAAGGCACTAAAATATCCTAGGAGAGAATATGGCAGATTTTAAACTTTTGGTAATTTAACAGCTAACAACTGCACTAAAAAATAAAATTGAGATAATTGCACAGGAATTCCAAATACTCCTATTTTAAATATCTGCATAGTGTTCTATCTCCTAGGTATTGTTGACTGGTCATTTTCTTGAGTGGTGGAATAAGATTTGCGCTGTTAAACATCACACTATAGTAGTAAAAGTCGATGTGCAATATTGAGTTTTTATCTAAATGAGTAAAAATTAAGGGGGAAGTGGAGTACTTTAACATTTTTTGAAATGACTAAGTGAATTCCTTTTTATAGAGAAGACTAACCAAGTGGACTCTGTGGTTGTGTAGTTAATTGAATTAAATTCTCTGTTTTCCAACTGCATTATTCAATAATCGCCTGTGCTTTAACTTGCTATGTTGACTTTATTTCATATAATTCCTTGATTTGGATGGTTGATTTTTTTTCTTCTATAGTTTTAATATCATTGATGCCATGCTTGTATGATTAGTTTTTCAAAGTAATATTTGTTAGTGCAATATGGTGACATCACTGCTTACCATTCTTACTTCTCACAGGGGTAAAATCAAGTTGGAGTGATCAAGAATGCAGCTCTGGTGTTTTTTAAGCAGCCAGAGGCTCGTGACATCACTTTTACCCAGGTTACCTAAGCAAGTTGTACATATATAAATATAATCAATTTCTAAATGAGTTTTGACTGGCCTGCATGTTACTCAGCTACATTCCTTGTCCATCCATTGGCAGTAAAATAAAAATGTGCATAGCTGCTCTTATGCTGAGTCATACAAAGCATGGTCAGGCAAGTTTGGCAACCCTAACTTGTAATAAAATGTTTAGCTGCTAATTTTCTTACATTGATTTTTTGACAGAAATTACATTCTGTGAAAATTGAAAATGCATGTCATAATGAATTAGTGAATTTCCATTTAACTTTATAGTTTTTAACATGCTAAAGGACAAAAAAAGGAAAAGAAAAGAAAAGAAAAGAAAAAGAAAGAAAGAAATGTAGGCACATTTTGGAAAACTTGCAGACTAGCTTTATCTTCCCTTCCACTCCTTAAACCTTTTGTTAATTTAACCTCAACAAGTGTACTTTGTAGGTTTTTTTTTTTGAGTAGGTAATAACCTCCTAAAAGGTAATCTGCAAATTATAGCAACCCTTTATTTGCAAACTTCCTACAGGATGTATTACCTAATAGTACTGTAAATGGCTGCAATTGTTTAGATTTTGCTTGTTAGTGCCATTGGTACAATTTTTATTTCATTTTAGGAGGAAATTATGTTGCTTTATTTACTAACTAATCAAACATAATTTACACGTAGAATATGATTTCCTCGAAGATTCTACTTGAATTTGCCCCCATAAAATTACTAAGACCGAAAAATGGAAAGCAAATGTCTTTTTTGCATTAAAAGTATAATGAAAAGCTTTTCGGTAAAATTTCATTCCACTAACAGAAGTAGATCTCTGTTTAACCCCAAGATATGGAAGAAATTCCCTGAGGAATACTGTTTAAATATATCATACTCTGCAAATTTCTATATGGGAAGAGAATCATTGTGAGTTTTAACTTCTTTCATGGTTGTGAAAGAGGGTACCACCCCCTGACATAAGACTGAGATAATGAGTGTAACATTCTGTGGATTCCATTCATTTCCTGCTGTGAAATCAGTTTTGTATTCAAAGGTGTAAAACAGTGGTCAGTCCAACTTATTTTTTACAAAAGAGTTAAATGCTTTGCCCTTTAGATGTAGTTTCCACCCTTTCTGCCTTTAAATCTCTAAAGCAATTTTAAGTATATGTAGCTCTTTGGAAGAAGCAAAAAGTATATCTTTCTTGTAGAATTCTCCTTTACTTTGAACCCAAATTTTCAGCAACTTTCATTCTAGATTCATGAAAGATAATGCCTTATATATTGGAGGAATAATACATAAAATGGAACCCAGGTATGTAATTTATCACAGTTGAACACAGGTACCCAACTAGGCTAAGAAGATTTTTTTTCTTAGTTATTTTTAATTCTCTGTAAAAATGCATGATTTAACTCCTTAGGATGATGTATTTCATGGTTACTGGGAAAGAGGCAAGGTTTCCTTATTTTGTGAATTATCCAAGTTATTATCCAGGTTTCTTCCTAGAGAAGTGTATGAACAAAGTGATCACTGGATATCTCATCTGTTATTGTATCGAGGAGATTTAGCTGAGGTAAATAAGGTGGAATACAAACTAAGTAGGAATTAATTAAAATAATTTCATTTATTCTTAACTTTCACATTAACATATGCTCTAGTTTCCCTGAATCTGTCTCTGATCCTTCTTCTGCAAAAATTTCCTATATCCTAATAAATATTCTAAATTTCAATGCAAGTAGTGCGAAGGGGTGGGGTAGGTGGCGGTGGCAGGTAGGGGTGATTTAGATAAGCAATGGGAGACTAGGTCTAGGAACCATCTATAATTTTATTCCACGTGATATATAATAATCAAGAGAAGTGTTTCAGTTAAGATGACAATTAAGAGACAAGAAGACTAAATTTCATTAAGATACAGTAAACCAAACAGGTAACTTTGGAGTACTGTATCTGCTAAGGCGTAGGCAAGCATTATATAAGGATTAATTTTGTCATCCCCCCAAAAAAAAAGATAAAATTCTGCTATTTTGGTTTCAAAATGTTTTAACATGTCTATTATGAAGACAAAAGTAATTTCTGGTTAATGTATTCTAATAGTGATACATTTTTTTGCCCAGTTTCTGCTATGGAGCTAACCCCAGCTATTTCTTTTTGATATTGATTAGACACTTTTGGATTCAGTACTTCCCCAAAGCAAGCAAATTAATCATTTTATGTTGCTTCAGTGTTAAGAATTTTTATGCAAAATGATCCTAGTTTGTAAACACAGATTTGAATTAGCATCTATATGGAACAAATAATTGTCATTCTTAGAGGCCAAAATAGCTAGATATGGAAATATTTGATATATCTGTGTTATACATTATTTTTTAAATTTTACTTTCTTTTATTGAATCCAACCAGAATATACTCTTTTCACAAATTATATAAAATCTTTTCTAATTTTCATGTCTGAGGCTTTGAGCTCCTAGGTTCAATCCCCAGGACTACCATAAACTAGAGCCGATCATTGTTCTCTGTCAACGTATCTTTCTTTCTGTATCTCATTAAAAATAAATAAGACATTTAAAATTTGTTTTGCTAATTATATTTTCTTAAAAATAACCTGCAAACATAGAAAAAAATGTATGTCTATGAAATATGAAAAATATTTTGAAAAGTATATTCTCTTTCCCTTTTTCTGTTGTGATTAGTTTTTTGTTTGTTTAGATGCAGATAGCTTCTGAAAAAGAGTTTTAGCTTGACACTAGTATGTTAAGAGTAGCTTGCCATTAGTGAAAATAAAATAAGTATAGTGTTTAAAAATACAGAGTGAAGAGTTGGGGAATGGTAGTACAGTATGTATGCAATAGATTTCTTTCTTTCTTTTTTACAATAGATTTTCATGACTGAGGCTTGGAGGTCCCAATTCCTATACCACCCAAACCATAACAGAGCAGTGAAGAAAGGAAGAAAAGAAAGAAAGAAAGAGGAAGAAAGAAAGAGAGAAAGAATGTAAAAGAAAGAGAAAGAAAGAAAAAGAAAGAAAGAAAGAAAGAAAGAAAGAAAGAAAAGGAAGAAAGAGGGAAGGGAGGGAGGGAGGAAGGAAGGAAAGAAAAGAAGAAAGAAAGAAAGAAAGAAAGAAAGAAAGAAAGAAAGAAAGAAAGAAAGAAAGAAAGGAGGGAGGGAGGGAAGGAGAAAGAAAGAGAGAGAAAGAAAGAAAGAAAAGAAAGAAGAGGAAGAAAAGAGTGAAGAAAGAATAAGGCAGAGAGAAGAGAACTTTAAAAATTATTTAAGTAAACATGGCTTTACTAACTTCATATGTAGTTATATAGCACTTAGAA
Source organism: Erinaceus europaeus (assembly GCF_950295315.1). Classification (NCBI taxonomy): domain Eukaryota; kingdom Metazoa; phylum Chordata; class Mammalia; order Eulipotyphla; family Erinaceidae; genus Erinaceus; species Erinaceus europaeus. The sequence goes on along the minus strand of NC_080179.1, from coordinate 25,849,988 downwards.
GAACTACTAGATTTTCAATAAAGAAGGAGTGTAATATGAGATCTATATTGAATAAAATCTTCAACTAGTATTTTATTTGAAAGTAAATACTTGCCAATGCTATTCAAAGCAAAATAGAAATTATAATTTTCTATTGCACTTTTTTTCTTTACTGTCCTGATGGTGGAGTACATTCATATTTTGCTAAAATTTATTAAATGAGAATAACCTTAACTATTGCTCATTGTATTTGTTTCCTGGTAGACACAGAAATAAATAAAGGAGTCTAAACACATACAATTTACTAAAAGAAAAATATGGAGCTTGTCAAGGATAGAATTTGAAAATATAGACCTGGTTCTTTTTCCAACCAGATCATATCTTGATCTCTTATTCATGAGGCGTTTAGCAATGAATGATATTAATAATGAAATTGTTAAGGCTTTTTTTCCTTTGTTAAAAATGTCTAAGTATCTGAGTTCAAATAGTATCATAAGATACATTTTTGACAATTCTCACTGGTGAGTTTGCACTGTAGTTAGGATTGACAGTAATTATGATCATATATAGAATTAAAGAGTTTTGTACCTTTGATTCACTTTATTTTAATGAGCTCCTTCAAGTATTCTAGTCTGTATTTTTTTACAATGTTATAGTATTTACCTATGTGAATTTTAGAAAGTTGTTAATGTATTTCATCACAGTTCTGTATAATTTCAGGATTATTGTTTAAAGTACACTTTTGTTCATGAAATATTTAAATGTATATTTAGCTCTGTTCTACATTAATATATATATATATATATATAGGAGTACAAATATAACTTGATCTTACACTAATTTTATAGTCATGAAACAGGGATTGGCAATACCACAAGTACTATCTTGAACTCAGAATATTTAACTATATACCACATCTATAGATATTTTTAATTGGTAAAAGTTGAGTTCACTTATGAATCTTTGAAGAGATTCTCTGGATAATCCTGGCAGAATTGAGTACAGAAGACCTATTTTGGTTTGAGGACATAACATAAAGGTTATGCAAAAGGCATTTCATACCAAAGACCTAGGTTAAATCCCCAGCATCACCATACACCACAGTTGAACAGTGCTCTGGTAAGAACAAACAAACGTACTTATATCTAATTCAGCTAATGGCTTTAATAAAATTGAAGCCACATTTCCTTCTCTAAATAGGTCACCAGATCTAAATGGATCAGTTGATCTTAAATATTAACATGCAACTTGATTCATTATTTGTAGACCAAGTAAATCAGTACATGTAATAGATGCATCTTGTGCTGTTTCACATTAGGGGAAGGATAAAGATAAATGAAATTGCCTCTCCTTAAAAGGTTCTGCCCACCACTGGGACTAAAGATCCATATACAGAGTTATGGTGAGGTGATTCACATGAGGTGATTCAATAGTCAACTGACCCCATAGTGAAACTACAGTTTACTTCTTAAACCTATTGTAGATTTGAATGATTCATGAAGGGTTGATATTGAGCTAACACTTCTGCCTCCTAAAAGTGATTATTCATTACTTATACAATTCAGAATCTTGAAGGATTTGTGTCTCTCTGAATTTAAATAAAATTAATGTTTATGTCCCACTGAACCTAAGTGTTCTGTATTGAAAGTAGTTAGTGATGGAATGAAAAAGGCCATATATTTACTATTTATTAATTTGCTCTGCAAACATCTAGCATTGGTGATAGGTGCAAAATTATGCAAAAACATGATCTTTCCTTTAAAACATGAAGTCTAATTAAATAAGTCTTCTAGAGACAGAAAATTTATATTGTACATATGGAAAAAGTAGTAATTTGTCAACCTGAACCTATGGAGAATCATGAATATGGATCCACTGAATATATGCCCTGAATATTTGTCCCATGGACACACCTACAGAAATGAAAATCTGGGAGTCGGCGGTAGCACAGCGGGTTAAACACACGTGGCACAAAGCACAGGGACCAGAGTAAGGATCCAGGTTCAAGCCCCGGCTCCCCACCTGCTGGGAGAGTCGCTTCACAGGCAGTGAAGCAGGTCTGCACGTGTCTATCTTTCTTTCCTATCTTCCCCTCCTCTCTCCATTTCTCTCTGTTCTATCAAAAAATGATGACATCAAGAACAACAACAATAACTACAACAATAAAACAAGGGCAAAAAAAGGGAATAAATAAATAAATCTAAAAAAAAAAGATTTCAAAAAAAAAAAAAGAAACTCCGTATTTCTATTTCTTGTGATTTCTTGTTGTCTGTATTAGATATGGTACGGACAAACTTCCATTTTGTGATTCTGTATGTCAACATCTTTCAAATGATTAGATCTATAAATTCAAGCTCATAATATGAAACAACTTTACGCTACTGAGAAGAATTAAAATGAGAGAAGAAAATTTAGTCATTTTTAGTCATATATATATATATATACATGCACATATATAGATATGAAAATATTATGGCAAAAGATAAATTAGAAAACTCTAAAAATTAGATTATTCATAACAAATCATAGTACTTTGCTATTTCATCTTAAAACAAAATATAACTTCTTTTTATTATTTTTATTTATTTTCCCTTTTGTTGCCCTTGATTTTTTATTGTTGTTGTAGTTATTATTGTTATTGTTATTGATGTCATCGTTATTAGATAGGACAGAGAGAAATGGAGAGAGAAGGGGAAGACCGGGAGAGAGAAAGACACCTGCAGACCTGCTTCACCACTTGTGAAGCGACTCCTCTGCAGGTGGAGAGCCAGGGGCTCCAACTGGGATCCTTACTCTGGTCCTTGCGCTTCGCTTCACGATAGCTTAACGCACATTTAACTTCTAATAATATATTATGTTGAAGAATTAGTCTATTGTTGTGACATATTTCATAAGAAAAAAGAAAACAAAAATTTCAGCTACCTTATAAAATATAATTCTTGATTTAACTATTTTTATAAATTACATTTCAAATTAAAAACTAATACCCAAACTAGTCCTAAGAGCAAAGATGTATTTAATATGGTATGCCTTCATCATGGGCATTAAAAAAGTACACGTGACAAAGGCAATTTCATACATATAAATATTTTCCTTCTTTGGTACCATCCTGCCAAGTAAATGCTTTATATAAAGAAAATTACATCCATAAAATAAAGGAGACATCTTCCCTCCACAACAAATGCATATGCTCTTTAACTCTAAGTACAATGTTTCCAGTGTTAAGTACATCCATTTTATAATAATTAACATACTTCAGTGTGCATTTTATCATGTGCTTAACTCATTTCCTTTATAAAGTAGCTCTTATTGGCTCAGCTATTTCTTAATGTTATGCACTGATGGTAATAACATTGTACCAGGTCCGAGAATGCTGTGGCCCAAACTACTCTGACTCCATGAGGCACTCATACCTGGCCCTGTGTCTTTCCTGCAGTAGCCAAAGGTTGGGTTAAAGACTGAACCTCTTTGTTTATTCTGACCCTATGAACTACTTGTCTTAGTTAAGTTTGTTACATTTTAAAACTTAATCAGTTCCCTTCTGTTGTACTTTCTTTTGTTGTATTTTATTTAACCTAAATAAAAGCAAAGTAACACCCAAGATTTATTTCTGCTTATATTAACAAGACAGGTAAGAGTGCCAGAGGACCAAGTAGTTTCCAAATGCACAATGAGCAGAAGAGTGCATTGGCCAAAGAGAATGCAAAACCAGCTCTTGCTATAAAGCTAACAATGTGCTGCTCTTTTTGGAATTAGACAACTATAGAATATATTTAATAACAACCAGTAGTACATGTTTTCATGTCGATGAAAAGTGGATAAATTTAGATCGTTGCTGTTTATGTGCACTTGACAAAAATCTTTTCTGCATTTGACATGAAAATATACTTGTACAGCTTGTGTTGGTTGGGTCACAATGTTAGAATAAAACTTTATCACTTACAAATTTATAAGAGCAAGATCACAGATGACCATGGCTCTGCCAGTTTATAAAGCTCTCTGCAGGATTTCATTTCAGAATCTCTATACATGAGCTCAGTGAAAATCTATTCATGAACACTATGTTTTTAAAATTTTTTTTTAAAAAGCTATGGTGTTGATCTAATCTTGTGACCTTACACCTCTATTAAAGTGGACTGGCATTATGTTTAAGGTGTCCTGAAATTGCAGATCACAGAAATATAGAAGACTTGAGACACACCTTTTTAAGTTCTCATACTATAAAGAAAATGTATTAAAAGGTTTTCTGTGGAATTGATTTTTCAGAAGCTCAATGCAACAACTAGTTCATCTGAAGGCAGCACTGTTGATATAGGAGCTCCCGCTGAGGGAGAACAACCGGAAGTTGAACCTGAAGAATCCCTTGAACCTGAAGCCTGTTTTACAGAAGGTAAATGAAGCAACACACAACTTCTGCTTGCTCCATATGCTCCCTACCTTTAATCTTTTTACATCTATCCATCTGACAAATGCTCCCCTTTTCGTTTTTTTCTCTTTATATACTGAGGCAAAGGTGATTTTTTTTTTTAGGTAAGATTTAGTTTATGTGCTTAGATCCCCCCGCCCCCAGCCCTGGATCCAGTTCAGCTCTTTAGAAATGCTATGTGTGAGGGAGCTGGGTGGTAGCGCAGCGGGTTAAGCACACATGGCACAAAGTGCAAGGATTGGCATAAAGATCCTGGTTCAAGCCCCCGGCTCCCCACCTACAGGGGGGTCACTTCACAAATGGTGAAGCAGATCTGCAGGTGTCTATCTTTCTCTCTCCCTCTCTGTCTTCCCCTCCTCTCTCCATTTCTCTGTCCTTTTCAACAATGACAACATCAATAATAACAATAATAACTACAACAATAAAAAAGAAATGCTACGTGTGTGTGTGTATCTCATATCTTAATATGAGAGAAAACTCTATCTCTATTTAACTACCTTCTGCACCCCATAAAGGTGTTTGGTCCATACTCCCAGAGGGATAAAGAATAGGGAAGCTTTCAATGAAGGGGATTGGATATGGAACTCTGGTGGTGGGAATTGTACCCCTCTAATACCAGAATTCTGTCGATCATTACTAAATCACTAACAAAATAAAATTTAAAAAGTTTCTACACATTGAAAGCAAACTACAGAAGGATAAGCAGGCAACCCAGTAAATAGGAGAAAGTACTGGCAAAAGATTGATATCAAACTTCTATACAGAATTGATACAGATCCACAAAAGAAAATATAACCCAATGAAAATGTGGACTAAGTAACTAAATAAACTGTTTCTAAGATTCTGTGAGAACTGTAGTGGGTATCTTTAGGAGATGTGAGAATGGGGCATAGAATTTCGTGGTGGGTATAGTGTGGAACTCTACACTTTAATCTTACAATCTTATAACCCACAAGTAAAACATGGAAAAATGGACTGTAAAGGTAGTTTACTGAGTAGGGTGTACCACCCAATGTTGAGCCCCAGCACCACACAGAAGATGCTATAGCAATGAAGAAGTTCCAGTGCTGTGGCATTTCTTTCTGCTTTTCTTTTTTTTTTCTTTTTTATTTTTTTATTTAAGAAAGGATAAATTAACAAAACCATAGGGTAGGAGGGGTACAACTCCACACAATTCCCACCACCCAATCTCCATATCCCCATCCCCTCCCCTGATAGCTTTCCCACTCTCTCTCCCTCTGGGAGCATGGAGCCAGGGTCACTGTGGGTTACAGAAGGTAGAAGGTCTGGCTTCTGTAATTGCTTCCCCACTGAACATGGGCGTTGACTGGTCGGTCCATACTCCCAGTCTGCCTCTCTCTTTCCCTAGTATGGTGGGTCTCTGGGGACGCGGAGCTCCAGGATATATTGGTGGGGTCTTCAGTCCAGGGAAGCCTGGCCGGCATCCTGATGGCATCTGAAACCTGGTGGCTGAAAAGAGAGTTAACGTACAAAGCCAAACAAATTGTTGAGCAATCATGGACCCAAAGCTTGGAATAGTAGAGAGGAAGTGTTAGGGGGGTACTCACTGCAAACTCTAGTGTACTTCTGCTTTCAGGTATATATTTTGCAGTAGTTTATGGATACGTGTGAACATATGCTCTCTCTCACCAAAACTAGTGTATATCTAGGTTTTGGGACTTTGTTAGAAAGTGAACCACCTGGTATGGAATTAGAGAGTACTATGAAAGGAAAGGTCTCACCCAAGTAATGAAGCTGAAGGGTTGTCATTCCACACGTGTAGTCTCTGGACACAGTCTGAGCTGAAGCATGTTGAGGTGGCAATCGTTGTGTTGATTAGGTTGCGATTGGCAGATGCAATATTATTTGATATGGATTGGGAGGGGCATATGGGAAAGTGGGCCCTATCCAATGGTTCCAGGACTGGGGGAAGTAGAGACTCTATAGTGGAGATGTAAGGTTCCTGCTGTCTTAGGGTTCAAAACGACAATGGATAGTTAATGTCATCATCACATTATTTGGTAATTGGGTTAACTTTGAAAAGTTCTTTTGTTAGGGTTTGCTGTACAGTACTCAGTATCTTGTATATAGCTGTGCTATTGGTTGCTTCTGATCTACTTGGTCTAGGCTTTTGAGACAGTCCGCATATCAAATACACATCTTATATATTAAAAAGACTCAGTCTGTGTTTTAAAAACTTTGAGACATAAAATTATTTTCCCCCTCTCATATTAATTAACTAGTGACTACATTTTACTAGGAGTGTACATAAACACCATTCCCACCGCCAAAAGACTGTGACCCATCCCTCCCATCCATTCCTACCCCCCACTGGCCCAGGAAGCTGCATGTCTACCCCTCACCACAGGGTTTTTACTTTGGTGCCCTACTTACAATTTGGTCAGGTCCTGCTTTTTCTGTTCTTCTTTCTCAACTTCTGTTGATGAGTGGGATCATCCCATACTCATCTTTATCTTTCTGACTTAGCTCACTTAACATAATTCCTTCTAGCTCTGTCCAAGATGGGACAGAGAAGGTAGGTTCATTGTTCTTGATAGCTGCATAGTATTCCATTGTGTATATATACCACAGCTTTCTCAGCCACTCTTTCTGCTTTTCTATGTGGGGGGAAAAACTGTCCTAGAGTAGTGAAATTGCACATATATGAGGCCCCATTTCCAAAGGAAAAAAAAATCTAACTAAACAAAAATAAAAGAGGGACTGGGTGGTGATGCACCTGGTAAAGCACACATGTCAAAAACAAAAGAAAAGGATAATAAAAAAAATAAGAGGAAACATTAAAATTGGGCCATCAAGACAGCTCAGGTGGTTAATGTGCTGCTTTGCCATATGTGTGATTCAGGTTCAAGCCCAGTTGCCTCCACCTTAAAAGAAGACTTGGTATTGTCGGATCAATCAGTCTGTCTATTTGTCTATCACCATCTACTTAGCTATCTAAAAATAAATAAGTAAATAAAAATATTTTTAAAATTATAATCAAGGAAGTAGTTTGCCATTTACTATCTTGTCTGATCATAATGGGTGCTGATTGACAAATATACATTTAAAACTGCCCCATGAGTAACAGTTACCTGAATAGGACAAGACCAAATAATTGCATTGGTTCTGAATAATAATAGATATTAAAATACTAAAACATGATTATATAATATGTGCACTATACTATTGGATTCACTAACCTCCGTGTATTTTTTTTTCTTTTTTTAACTAGTTTTTCAATCAGTGTACAAATTTGAAACATTAAATATCTAGGCACTTTAAAGAACTTGAAATGTTAAATATATTTTATCCTGACAAATAAATTAATAGTTATTTCTAAGATTATAAGTTATCAAGGAGGATAGTTTTACATTGCTCCCACTACAAAAGGTCAGTGTTGCCTCCACCACCAACCCCCCATGATCACCACTATAGTCACCCACAGCACAGTCTTAGATATGGTTGACATTTTTTTTTATATTTGTGTGTTCAGTTCTCTATATTCTACATATGAGTGAAACCATTCTGTAATTGTCCTTTGCCTTCTTACTTGCTAAACATAATCTTCTCCAATTCCATCTATTTTATCCCCAACAAACACAATACCATTTTTTTTGCTTGTGTAGTACTCTACTAAGTCTCATAAATTTTTTATCCAGTCATCTGTTGAAGGCATTTTGCCTGCTTCCATATTATTGCTATTGTGAGTAATGCAGCTGTAAACATGGAGGCACATATATCCTGTCCGATTAGCGTTATTATCCATTTTGGATAAATGCCTACAAACAGAGGTGCTACGTCATAAGATATTTCTATTTCTATTTAAGGATTCTTCATACTGTTTTCCACAGTGGTTGCAACAGTTTGTATTCCCACCATTAGTGCAATGGACCTTCTCTCTCATCCTCTCCTCTTCTTCTGTTTTGTTAAGGAAGGTCATTCTCACAGGTGTGAGGTAGTATCTCAGTGTGGTTATACTTTATTTTTCTCTAATGATGAGTGAATTAGAGTATTTCTGCATATGTCTGTGGGCCATCCGTATCTCTTTTTAATATATATTTTAATTTTTATATTTATTTATTTATTTTCCCTTTTGTTGCCCTTGTTTTTCATTGTTGTTGTAGTTATTATTGTTCTTATTGATGTCATCATTGTTGGATAGGACAGAGAGAAATGGAGAGAGGAGGGGGAGACAGAAAGGGAGAGAAAAAGACAGACACCTGTAGACCTGCTTCACCGCCTGTGAAGCGACTCCCCTGCAGGTGGGGAGCCGGGGGCTCAGACTAGGATCCTTACTCTGGTCCTTGCGCTTTGCGCCAAGTGTGCTTAACCCGCTGCGCTACCACCCAACTCCTGCATTTGTATCTCTTGTGTAAAGAAGTGTCTATTCATATCATCTTCCCACTTGTTTATTGGGCTGTTCTTTTGCTTTTTGTTGAGCTATCCGAGTTCCTTATAGATGTCTTATATCAATCACTTGTCTGAATTGTGGTGTGCAAATATTTTCTCCCAGTTAATGGGTTTCTTGTATATCTTTATGGAATTTTGATGTGTAGAAGCTTTTTAATTTGATACAGTCCCATTTATTCAGTCTTGTTTTTGTTTCCCTTGGCTAGATGGTGGAATTCCCAAAAACATCTTTAATGTTAATGTCATGAAATGTTTCACCAATATGTTCTTCTGTGTATTTTATAGTTTCAGATCTAATGTCCAGATCTTTGATCCATTTTGAACTAATTTTGGTACATGGTGCTAATTGGTGATCTAGTTTCATTTTTCTTTTTTCATAAATCTTTAAGATTATATTTATTTATGTTATTTATTGGATAGAGACAGCCAGAAATTGAGAAGGAAGGTAGTAATAAAGACTGAGAGAGACACCTGTAGCACTGACTTTAGCACTCATAAAGCTTTCTGCCTGCAGGCAGGGACTGGAGCTCGAACCTGGGTCCTTAAGCACTGTAACATGTGCGCTTAACTAGATGTTGCCACCACCCAGCCCCTGTAGTTTCATTTTTCTACATGTAATTGTCCAGTTCTCCCAGCACTGTCTCTTCGACTTTCTTTTCCCCATTGGGTAAATTTGGTCTCTTTGTCTTATATAAGGTATCCATCCATGTGTGGGTTTAGTTCTGTTCCATTTGGTCCATATGTCCATTTTTGTTCCAGTATCAAACTAGTTTAGCTACTATTGCTTTGTAGTATAAATTGAAGTTGGGAGTTGTGATGCCTCCTTCTTTTTTTCTTTCCTCAAGAATGCTTTTGGTATTTGTGTTTTTTATATAATTCCACATGAATTTTTGGTAAAATTACTCAACTTCCCTGATTTTTAAAAGGAATTATATTGAATCTCTAGATTGCTTTAGGCAGGACTACCGTTTTAATGGTATTTATTCTTCTAATCCATGAATAGGAGGTGTTATATTTCTTTGTGCCACCCTGTATTTATTTTAACAGTACCCTATAGCTTTTGTTAAAAAGGTACTTCACCTCCCTTGTTAGATTTATTCCTAGATCATAAATGGATTGTGGGCCTTGTGAAATACTAGTCTGCATCAATTTATAAGATCATATAATTTTTATCTTTCTGTTTGTTGATATGGTGGATTACATTGATAGATTGGTGGATATTAAACCATTCATGTTTCCCATGAACGAATCCCAATTGGTCTTGGTGGATTATATTCTTGATTTGTTGTTAAATTTGACTAGCCAAAATTTGTTGATGATTTTTGCATTAATGTTCATCAAGGATATAGGTCTATAGTTTTCTTTCTTGATAGATTCCTTTCATGCCTTGGGGATCAGAGTGATATTATCCTCATAGAATGTGTTTGATGGGAGTAAGGTGTTAGCACAGCAGGTTAAGTACAAGTGGTATAAAGTGCAATGACTGGTGTAAGGATCCTGGTTCCAGCCCCTGGCTCCCTACCTGCAGGGGAGTCAGTTCACAGGCGGTGAAGCAGATATGCAGGTGTCTATCTTTCTCTCCCCCCTCTGTCTTCTCCTCCTCTCTCCATTTCTCTCTGTCCCATCTAACAACAATAATAACTACAACAACAGTAAAAAACAACAAGGGCAACAAAAGTTGAGAATAAATAAATAAACAAAAAATTTAAGAAAAATAAAAAATTTTTTAAAAGAATGTGTTTGGAAGTATTCTCTCTTCTATTTTCTGAAAGATTTTGAAGAAAATGGATCTTAATTCCTCTTTAAATTCTTTATAGAACTCATTAGTATGTCTGTCTAGAACAAGGCTTTTATTCTTAGGAAGGCTTTTGATTACTGTTTCAATTTCCACTCTAGTGATTGGCCTGTTGAGTTTATCTACTTCCTCTCATGTCAAGGTTGGTAGCTGGTATTACTCTAAGAATGTTATTTGCATACAGTTGTCCATGGTAGTCTTGCATGATTTGTTATATCTGTTTCCTCAGTTTATCTCCTTTCTTGTTTCTAAGTGATTTTATCATAGCTTTTTCTCTCTTTTCTTTTAGTGAGTATAGCTAGTGGTTTATCTATTTTATTTATTCTTTCAAAGAACCAGCTCTTGGTTTCATTAATCTTCCTGGTGATTTTTTTTGTCTTCTATTTCATTGATTTCTGCTCTGATTTTAACTATTTCCTGTCTTCTGATGATTGTTAGTTTTTTGTTGTTCCTGTTCTAGTTGCTTCAATTGGGTTGTTAGATGGTTTATTAGTGATTTCTCCTTTTTTATTAGTATTTAACCTCAGTTTTATGAAAGCTAAAATTATGTTATTTGAGGAATAGAACAGTTCTCTCTTGAGCAATAATGCTGTATACCAACTCACTCCCCCCAAAATTGTTTCTATTAGTGATTTAATGGTGATTTACATGATAACAAAGTATTAGGATTATAATTCCTCACCACTCCCACCACCAAAGTTCTGTACCCTACCCCCAAGGATAGCCATCATAGTTCTCCCAAGGTTTTTAAAACATCTTCCAAAACTTCTTTACATAATATGCTTTTGCATTCAAGTCTACAGCTGACTTGATAGTTTTACAGATTGTGCATGGAGTCTCTCCCAGTTCTGATATCTTCAATGACACAGGTGAGCTGACTGTGTGTCACTTGTGTTTTACTTCATCCCCTAATACCAGCTGGATTTGTCTTCACGATGAAAATAAAGGAGGAAATAATCTGAATGTCAAGAACTTGTCAAGCCTTCATATGTATTAGATTTACTTCTCTCCTTTTCAATAAATACCATTTCTTCAATGAAAACATGTACATTTTTAGAGTTAAACAAACACATGTTAAACTTCTTTTTAAAAAATACTTATTTGTTCCCTTTTCTTGTAGTTATTATTGTTGTTATTGATGTCATTGTTGTTGGATAGGACAGAGAGCAATGGAGAGAGGAGGGCAAGACAGAGAGGGGGAGAGAAAGATAGACACCTGCAGACCTGCTTCACCACCTGTGAAGCGACTCCCCAGCAGGTGGGGAGCTGGGGGCTCAAACCAGGATCCTTAAAAGGGTCCTTGTGCTTCGCACCACCTGTGCTTAACCAGCTGCGCTACCGCCCAACTCCCTCATGTTAAACTTCTGTTACCCTCTATCTTTATCCCATTTCTTTGCCTGATAGAGGTAAGAGAGTATCTCAGATTTGGATTTATCATTCTAATTAACACTGGTCTTTTTTTTTTTTAATTTCCCCTTTTGTTGCCCTTGTTGTTTTATTGGTGTAGTTATTATTGTTGTTACTGATATCATCATTGTTGGATAGGACAGAGAGAAATGGAAAGAGGAGGGGAAGACAGAGGGGGGAGAGAAAGACAGACACCTGCAGACCTGCTTCACCGCCTATGAAGCGACTCCCTTGCAGGTAGGGAGCGGGGCCTCGAACCTGGATTCTTACTTGGGTCCTTGCGCTTTACGCCAAGTGCACTTAACCTGCTGTGCTACAGCCCGACTCCCCACACACCAGTCTTTTTCTATAAAACAGTGTTCTTTTGACTTAAATCATATGAAAGGGGGGCAATTAAGCTTATTTAATTCCATATAACAAATATTTCAAGGCATGTAATTCATCTGAATCGCTTTAGAGTAAAAAAATATAAACAAAATCTTATCTTCAAAGGAGCAACAAATATAATTCTATTTATTTATATCTATTTTTTGGATTTATTTATTTATCCATGAGAAGGAAGAAGGGGCCCCGAGCATCTCTCTGGCAAATTCAGTACCAAGGACTGAACTCAGGACCTCAAAGAGAATTTTATTCACTGTGCCGCCTCCCTGGCATTTATTTATTCAGTGAGAAATTAACAATATTGAATAGGATCTCGCTAAATTTTTACAAAACACAGAATATGAGTGAATGAGGTTGTAACATTGTATCTGATAAATGTCTACTAAGTAATGTTTTTTCCCTCCTCAGATAAGGTTTCCATTTTTCTATTCACTGAACAAGAAATACTTTGCCATGTTTAAAACCTCATCCCCTGGCTCCTCTTCTTACCACTCTACTTACCACATTACTCCAGGTGCTGTAGAGTTCAGTCAGTCAGCAATGCTCTTTGATTCCTGACTGCTGTCATAACTTTTACCTTTACTTCTATTTTCGTTAATGTTCAGATGATTGAATCTCACTGACTCTCTTCAACGTTATTTTAATCTCTGCTGATAAATTCTCAGAACACTTCAAAATCATTCAAAATCATTCAAAAAAAACATTCAAAATCATTTCAAAAGCATTTCAAAATCTTTCAGAATTTCATTTATTACAATAAAATGAAAAAACATAAAGTGAACCAATTACTGTTCAAATATATCCATACATTTTATGAAGTGAGTCACACATCAGTGTGATGGAAATAACTTCAAAATTTTATTTCCCTTTTTTATCATGTTTTTATATTGTTATATAATTTATTGTCATTATTATAAATTCCTAAGAGCTATTTGTTTAATGAATATTTGGAAACATATAGATGATTTCTAATTCTGTGGTAGTCATCATAAAAAATAAAGATATTTGCAGGGGCTGGTTGAGCACACATACTACAGTGCATAAGGACCCAGGTTCAAACCCCTGGTCCCCACCTGCAGGGGGAAGCTTTAAGAATGGTGAAGCAAGGCTGCAGGTGTCTCTCTGTCTCTCCCCTTCTACCTCTCCTCCCCCTCTCAATTTCACTCTGCCTCTATCCAATAATAAATAAATAAAATTATTTTTTAAAAAGATATCTGCATACTTACCTGGCAGGGGAGATACCATGATCACGAAGGTGATTCTCCCAGGGTGAGGCTTATCCATTGCACTCTGGATGTGCCGACCCGTGCGATTTCCCCAAACGTGGGAAACTCGACTGCATAATGTGTGGTAGTGGGGGACTGCGTTCGCGCTCTCCCCTGGTTTAAAAAAAAAAAGATATCTACAATGTATCAAGTAATCATGCAAATGAATCCCCTACTGACAAAAATATACATAATCAAAAAGTAATTACTATTTCTCCGTTTATTTTTACAAATATTTTTAGACTGTGTGCGGAAGTTCAAGTGTTGTCAGATAAGCATAGAAGAAGGCAAAGGAAAGCTCTGGTGGAATTTGAGGAAAACTTGCTATAAAATAGTGGAGCATAACTGGTTTGAAACCTTCATTGTCTTCATGATTCTACTCAGCAGTGGGGCACTGGTAGGTAACATATCATCTGCTCCTTTACCCGTCTGAATTTCTTCACCTTTCCCCTCAGTCAACCTCACATTATGTGTTTTTATAATAAAGTAGAATGAAAATGAGAGACTATATGGTAATTCTAGCACTATGTGAGAGGCATGTAACTTTGTTCTGGCATAGGCCTCAGAGTTTTGAAATCTGAGTTAAACATGAGATCAGTATGATTTCTTCTGATACTGAAAGATTTTTCTGACTTTGTTATCACTGGTAGTCTTCATTGACAATGACCAAGTAGACATGTATATTCACTGAACAAAGTGTTTAACATAAAACATCAGAGTGTTTAACATAAACTCCATTTTTTAGGAAACACATCTATCATATTCATACTTATTCATTAGTACTAACCACAGTGAGTGGAAAACAACTCTTTACTGGCTAGTAGCAAAAATAGAAATCATAACAAAGGGGGTTCAGGCAGCAGCACAGCAGGTTAAGTGCAAGTGGAACAAAACACAAGGACCGGCGTCAGGATCCTGGTTCAAATCCCCGGCTCCCCACCTGCAGGGGAGTCTATTCACAGGTGGTGAAGCAGGTCTGCAGGTGTCTATCTTTCTCTCCCTCTCTCTGTCTTCCCCTCCTCTCTCCATTTCTCTCTGTCCTATCCAACAATGAACGACATCAACAACAACAACAATAATAACCACAACAAGGCTACAACAACAAGGGCAATAAAAAGGGGAAAAAATGGCCTCCAGGAGCAGTGGATTCATGGTGCAGGCACGGAGCTCCAGCAAAAACCCTGAAGGCAAAAAAAAAGAAATCACTACAAATTTAATTTATGTCTAATTTCATCCTATGTGGAATAGTCAATTTAGTTAAAATATTGATTGGTATTGAAAATATGACTGAATGTCTTTTTTAATTATTACTAACATCTTGCTGTTAGTTTTTTAATATTTATTTATTATTGGTTAGAGGCAGAGAGAAATTGAGAGGGCAGGTGTAGATGGAGAGGGAGAGAGACAGAGAGACACCTACAGCTTTTCTTCACCACTCATGAAGCTTTCCCCCTTCAGGTGGGGATTAGGGGCTTGAACCCAGGTTCCTATGCACTGTAGTGTGTGTGCCACCAGGTGAGCCACTGCCTAGCCCCATGACTGAATTTCTTTATTTTTTTTATTTAGTCCCTAGCATGATGAGTTTATTTTCATGGATTATATTCAATATATAATATATAAAAAAGAAAGTATATAAAGACTTTCTCTATTTTTTAAAAAAATATTATTGATTTGATATTGATTTACAAAATTTCATGTAAACAGAGATACAATTTCACATCGTTCCCTCCATCAGAGTTCTGAATCCCAAGTCCTTCTATTGCAAACCATCACTGATCTCCCAAAGTTTCAGGTATAGATTAACTGTCATCTCTACAACTACCCGTCTCTAATTTGACTAAGAATTCTGTATCCTAACATGTAGTCAAAGAAAGAATCAGTCCTACATTCTAATGACAAGTAGAAAAGGAACTGTGAATTCACATCAGTGATTTTTGCTTTTAATTGCCACCAGGATCATCACTGAGGCTTGGTATCTGCACAATGAATCCACCACTCATAGTGACCATTACCTCCCCAACCCCCAGAAATACACACCTTTTTTTTCCCCTGTCTGTTTATTTGATAGGACAAAGAAACTGAGAGAGAAGGAAAAGATAAGAGGGGAAAAGAAAAAGAGACACGTGCAGCATTGTAGGTAGGGATTAGGTGGTTTGATCACTGTATATGGTATCTTATGCACTCAGCCAAGTGGACTACCACCTTTCCCCTCATCGGTGAATAATGTTCTTGGTGTACTAAAGCTTGTTTTCCAGTTACACCCAGTCAAAGCTCGCACAGTGCACCATCATACTGGTATAATGCCTAGCTTCTAAGACTTCCAGCTGCAACAATAAATTGAGTTGGAAAACCATACCCTGCTAGATTTTCCTATAAAAGGATTTAGATAAATGATCTTTTTATACTAGAAGAGTTATTCACTCGTGTGAATGAGTTGACCCCACTGTTTCCCAAGAACTCTGCAAAATTATGGTTCAGGGAACTTTCAAACGTATGCCAACACATATAACCAGATGGTAAGACAGACAGATGGTAGGAGGGGAACATGAGAGGTGATAATCCATTCCTCCTTTCCCAGGCTAAGGGCAATGCTGTGCATTAGCCTCACTGAGAAAGAACATTCTAGTTACTATGTAGCCTCAGTAGATCTATTCCTAAATGACTCTCTACATCTAGTTCTAGAGAGAAGTCAGAAGTTTTTCAAAAATTTTAAATTCTTGGCATGCTTTGCGGTAAACACTTCTTACTTAATTATTTTAACTAACTGACTGAATGCTCAGTTTACAATTATTGACATACAGATAATTATAAAGCAAAATGTATCTATGGAGACATTAAGCCTTCCAAATGTAGGCAGTAAAATATAGAAGCACATTTTTTTTTCTAATAAGACATTGATTAGAGAGAATTTGTGAATTGTGACAATAAAATTCAGTGATTTTCTTTCTTTCCTTTTTGCTTACAGGCCTTTGAAGATATATATATTGAACAGCGCAAAACTATTAAGACCATGTTAGAATATGCTGATAAAGTTTTTACTTATATATTCATTCTGGAAATGCTTCTAAAATGGGTTGCATATGGTTTTCAAGTATATTTTACCAATGCCTGGTGCTGGCTAGATTTCCTGATTGTTGATGTGAGTAGTCTGCATTTTCTTATTTAATTCCACTGGTATGTGGTGATACGTGACAATGCTAGTAGTGGTGTCTGGCACATTGAGTAAATACTGTGTGAACACAAGTATAAATGACAACTTTCTTTTTCTTAGTGAAATGTTGCTACAAATTATTTTGACCAGTATAAATATATACTTTCATAGTTCAACAGTCAAATGCTGCCTTGCAGGGATCTTTGATTTAGTTTTAAATTAATATTTTAAATGACAGGTGATGCATGCACACCCTGGTCAGCCACACATGGGTTAGTAACCCCACACCCCCACTCACCACCAGTCTTCAGGCACACACGCCAACCAGGTTTTGCTG
Source organism: Erinaceus europaeus (assembly GCF_950295315.1). Lineage (NCBI taxonomy): Eukaryota > Metazoa > Chordata > Mammalia > Eulipotyphla > Erinaceidae > Erinaceus > Erinaceus europaeus. The sequence goes on along the minus strand of NC_080179.1, from coordinate 25,832,834 downwards.
GGGGGCTTATGTGGACCAAGGGAAGGAGCCCACCTGCTTGCCTTGGCTCCAGGGGCTGCAGTGTTCTGGGGGCTTATACAAGTTGCTGATGCTCATAGCCACCCATATGCCAGCTTCCCAAGCTCATTCATGCCCAGGGCTTGTGTGGTTGGTGGGGTGGGGGAGAAGAGACTAGGGGGAGCCCGCCTGCTTGCCTTGACTCCAGGAGTTGCAATCCCCTCAAGCTATACAGGTCACACTGGGACAACACTTTTAATCCACTTATTGCCAGAGGCTGACACGTAACATGAGGCTTCCACAGGTACTGGACAAGAGCTGGTCAACTAAGTGCCTTGAGAAGAGGCCCAAGAATAAGTGACTCCAGGAGAAATAACAGCATCTCTTATACTCACTGCCACCCACCCCCTGGTGGTGGGATTTCACCTTTTGTTTGAACTACATAATCAGAGACAACTGGCCCTGTCTAACCAACACAGAAACACCAGGAGCCACTGTCCACCTTCCTGCAATCACTAGACCTCATCTACACTGCCTGGGAACCAATGGTTCCTTAATTCAGGTCAATTGGAATCTCTCAAGTGTTGCTAGCCACTTCTATGAGCTTACAGATCACAGGCACTCCACCAGGAGACAAAAAAGTTGCATTTCTTCTACACAAAGACACTGAATAGTTGTTGAACCTTTTCCCTCCTCCCCACCCCCCATGCACTGGCTGGCCACATACAACCCTCCCAAGTTAGCCAGGTGACTTACAGTCTATGACAGGACCCCTTAACTTAGATCATTTGAGGAACACCTCTGCAAGTTTCCCAAGCCTGTGATACACCACATGCCCTACTAAATAACCTTGAGAATGTGGGCCATTTCAGATACCACTCTGTGATCATGCTCAACTGAAATCTTAGTGTGACATACCACTGTTATCCTCAACCAATCATCCACTTCTGTAACTTCAGTAAAATCCAAAAAGGGTTGATAACAAACAAAATGTGGAGGCAAAATAATAATAATAATATCACATCAGCAAGTCAATAAAAAAGCCCAGAAGAAAAAGTGCTAATAAACAAAAGACAGTAAGATTTTTTGAGGTAGAACCTGAAAAACTAATCCACATGTTTGTAACCAAAGTGATAAGTCTCATGGAAAAAAAAAATCACAGAATAACAGGAGGGGCAGCAGATGAGACCCCAGAAGAGAATAAGAGCCAAATACCAAAATAGTTGAATCACTAACAATGCCAGCCAATAATTAACAATTATTAACATAGCAAATGTCACAGTAGCCTCAAAAACAGCATAATAGCTGAACTAAAGGCTACAACAACTGAACTAAACCACACAATAAATGAAGTAAAATCTATAATAATTGAACTAAATTAATATTGAACTAAATCAATAGCTGAATAAAAAGGAAATATAGATGAATTAACAAATTAATTGAGGGGCTAGTAAACAGAACAACAGACTGAAGAAAGAATCAGCAAATCTGTCTGCTTGTAAGAGTGGGGAGTTAAAAATCGCCTACTATTATTGTGTAGCTATAGATGTATTTTCTCAGGTGTCTCAGTAACTGTTTTATGTATTTTGCTGCTTCTTCATTTGGATCATAGATTTATTATTGTGAACTCTTCTTGATTGACTTAACATTATGTTGTGGCCTGTTGTGTGAAGATGGTGCTGTAAAAGCTAACAAAAGAGTTACAGACCTTAAGAAGGGATTAAGAAACAATGAAAATAACACCAGGGACATACCAGATGATTTGAAGACAAACAACATTAGAATCATCCATGTGTCCCAAGAAAACAAAGAAAAAAAAAGGGGAAGAACACATCCTTGATGAAACAAAGATAGAAAACATCCCCCATATGAAAATCAGGGAACATATAAAGATACAGGTAGCGCAGAGAATATCAAATAGAATTGATCCAGCAATGCAGACACCAAGACACATCATAGTAAAACTGACAAACACCAAAGCTACTGAAAGCAGCACAAGAAAAGCAAAGATTAACATACAGAAGTAAAGGCATAAGGCTATCTGTAGACTTCTCAACAGAAATCCTAAATTCAGAAAGGAATAGCAAGATATCTGCAGAGTGCTAAATGAGAGAAGCCTCCATCCAAGAACATTGTACCCAATGAGACTGTCATTCAAACTGAAGGGAGAAATAAAGACATTCTCAGAAAAAGAACTATTGAAATGACCAATTGCAACAAAACAAGCCTCACAAAAAATTCTAAAGGGACTCTTATAAGAGCATACACACAAGCACACAAGAATACCCAAGACCCATATAAATTAATGGCAATGAAACATCTCAAATCTGTAATTTCATTATGTTAATGTTTAAACTCACCCATCAAAAGGCACAAAGTAGAAATGTGTATCAAGAAGCATGACTTAACCATATACTGTTTATAGGAAATCTACTTGATGGAACAAGACAAAAGCAGACTCAAAATGAAAGGATGGAAACTATTATACAAGCCCATGGACCTCAAAAGAAAGCTGGGACAGCCATACTAATATTTGACACAATGGACTTCAAAACAATTAAAACATTAAAAGACAAGGATGGCCACTTCATAATGCTACAGGCATTATAAGACGACAACATTATGTTGTCAATCAAGAAGAGTTCATAATAATTAACATCTGTGCTCCACATGAAGGAGCAGCAAAATATGTAAAACAGTTACTGAGACACCTGAGAAAAATGCACTGATACCAACACAATAGCAAACATTTTAACTCCCCGCTTCTATAAGCAGATAGATCAACTAGGCAGAAAATCAATAAGAAAATGAAACAATTAAATGATGAGATGGATAGGTTAGCCCTACTAGACATCTACAGAGTTCATTCTAAAAGAGGAGAATATACATTCTTCTCAAATCCACATGGAACATTCTCATGAATAAACCATATGATAAGCCACAAGGCCAACACTAGCAAATTCAAAACCTTCAGTCATCCCACGCATCTTCTCAGACCACAGTGGAGTTAAATTAACATTCAGAAACAGATTGCTAGAAAGAACTCCAAAATATGGAAGTTTAATGGTACACTACTCAATAACTACTGGGTGAAAGAGCAAGTTAAAGAGGAAATTAAATGTTCCTGAAAACAAATTAAAATAGACACAAGCTATCAGAACATTTTGGACACAGTTCAAGCAATACCAAGAGGGAAATTCATAGTCACACAGGCACACATCAAGAAACAAGGAAACACACAAATAAACAATCTGACTTCACACCTAAAGGTATTAGAAAAATAAGAACAGAAGAAACCCAAAGCAAGCAAATGGAGTGAAATAACAACAATTAGAAATTAACAGTATTGAGAATAAAATAATCATATAAAACATCAATTCATTGAACAATATAGCAAATTGGCAGGCTACAAAGTCAATATACAAAAATCAATGGCATTCCTCTATGGAAACACCAAATCAGAAGAAGGAAAATATAGAAATCAACCCCCCTTCACCATAGCAGCAAAAACAATCAAATATTTTGAAATAAACTTAACAAAGGAAGTGAAGGACCTATACACTGAAAACTATAAACTACCCTTCAAAGAAATAGGAAGAGATGCAAAGAAATGGAAAGCCATTCCATGGATTCGAGGGCCTTACATCGTCAAAATGACCGTATTGCCCAGAGCCATATACAGATTTAATGCCATCCCCATCAAGGTACCCATGAATTTCTTTAAAGGAATATAACAAAAGCTTCAAAATTTTATTTGGAACCAAAAAATCCCCAGGATTGCCAAAGCAATTAAAAAAAAAAACAACAAAAAACAAGACTGGAGACATTACACTACCTGACCTCAAGCTGTACTATAGTTACCAAAGTGGCCTGGTACTGGTAGCAAAACAGATACACAGAGCAGTGGGATACAATTGAAGATCCAGAAATAATCTTGCACATCTATAGCCAGCTAATTTTTGACAAGGGGGACCCAAATTATTAAGTGGTTAAAAGAGTGAAAGGAGTGCCTCTTCAACAAATGGTGCTGGGAAAATTGGATTGAAACATGCAAGCAGATGAAATTAAACCATCACTAATCACCATGCACAAAAGTCAACTCCAAGTGCGTCAAGGACATAGCATTAGTCCAGAAACTATCAAATGAAGAAAACATTGGAAGGCCACTTCATGACAAAAAAAAAAGCCTTGAAATACTCAAATCCAACAGCAGAGAAAATAAAAACAGAATTAAGCCAATGGGACTACATCAAACTGAAAATCTTCTTCTCAACAAAGGGTACTGTTAACCAAATAGAAAGATACCCAACAGCATAGGAGAAAACCTTTACACATCAAACAAAGGACTAATAACCACCAAAATATATAAAGAGCTCAGTAAACTAAGAAAAAAAAAAAACATTAGAAAATTGGGACTGGGAGTATGGACCGACCAGTCAACGCCCATGTTCAGCGGGGAAGCAATTACAGAAGCCAGACCTTCTACCTTCTGCAACCCACAATGACCCTGGGTCCATGCTCCCAGAGGGATAGAGAATGGGAAATCTATCGGGGGAGGGGGTGGGATATGGAGATTGGGCGGTGGGAATTGTGTGGGGTTGTACCCCTCCTACCCTATGGTTTTGTTAATTAATCCTTTCTTAAATAAAAAAGAAAAAAATAATAATAATAATAAAAAGAAAAGAAAATTGGGCCAAGATATGGACAGACATTTCACTGAGGAAGAGATCCAAAGGGCCAACAGATATATGTGAAGGAAGGTGCTCAAAGTCACTGATCATCAGAGAAACACAAATAAAGACAACGTTGAAATACTACTTTACATCTGTAAGAATATCATACAGCAGAAAGGACAGAAATGACAAATGTTGGAGAGAAAGTGGAGAACAAAAGAATACTTCTTCACTGCTGGTGGGAGTGCAAAATGATCCAACCATTGTGGAAAACAAAAATTAGAGATAATAGGAATGGACCTGTCTTACAAACCAGCAGTTCCTCTCCTGTGGATTTACCCAAAGGAGACAGAAACACGTATCAGAAGACATCTATGTATACTGATGTTCATAGCAGCACTGTTTGTAATTGCAAGAACCTGGAAACAACCCAGATGTCCAACATCAGATGGTTAAAAAAAATGGTGGTATGTATACATAATAGAATACTACACAGCTTTTTAAAATGATGAGGGTGTCTCTTTTGCATCTTCTTGGATGAAGCGTGACATCATGTTGAGATAAACCACAAGGGCAAATACCAAATGATCTCACTTATTAGCGGGACTTAATAAAATAGGTGCAGGGAGGGAGAGCACAAAGTGAAACGTGCATTGGACATGACATATTGCAGCAAAGCAAAGCACTCTGGGGAGGGAGACCACCAAGTGAAATATGGACTGGATATGGTGTATTGCACCAAAGCACTCTGTGGAGGGAGAGGGAAGGAGGAGATGAAGAAAACTCTGGGGGCCTATTATATAATGAAATTGTATGCACATGTCAGTGACTGCACTGGAAAGCATTAACCCTCCTCAATAAAAAAAATAAAACACTTATATATTATACAAAATAATATGTTGGTGTGGAAACTGCTTTTGTTGGTCTTTTCACACAAAAACGGTATTTTTTTTTTTTTTAAGTATTAGAGTAGTGCTCAGTTTATGGTATTGCTGTGGAATTGAACCTGGAATTTGAGAGCCGCAGGCATGAAAGTCTTTTGGCATAATGATTATGATTTCTCCCCAGTACATTATATTTAAATTCTCTACAGACATCTTTGACAATAGTGCCTTTTATTTCCAGAGACTGTTGAGAAGAGTGAACATGTCTGCTTCTCTCTATGTCTGTCTTCTCTCATAAAACAAATAAATCTAAAACAAAACAAAACAAAAGATAGACCTGATGGGTATGCCCAGAATGTGGGGCTATGGAAAAACACTAAATTGGAAAAGTGTTTGAAAAACTTGTGGCCTCACATAAAGAGAAATAGACTTAATTATTTGGTACAGAGAAAGCTGTTGAAAATTTTTCTGTGGAAAATAACAAGAAAAGCTCACTCTAATGGGAGAGAAATCTGGTAGCTGTGTAATTTGTGGTAGTCGAAAGATTATTTAAAAACCAAAAGATCAACTTGAAATTCCTTTAGAAAAAATAATGTATGACACATTTAAATATAAAAATAATATCAGGTGAATTTAATCAGTCACTAAATGTTCTTTGGTTAAGACTTTGTATGTATGACCTTAATCTAACTTTAATCTTTCATCTTTCAACTTATGCCTGTCTCATATTTGGTTCTGTCTTAAGGAAAGACCAAGTTCTACTGGATCCTAATATTTTATATTCAGAAAATATGCACCTAAAATGATAATTAGTGAATATTAATGTGGAACTGCATTCTGAAATGCAATCATTTTGTAAGTCAGTAATAAATCAATAAAATATATATAAGAAGAAACTTAATAACTAAATGTTTAGATTCCATTAAAAAACATAAATAACTGAAGATAATTTTTGAAAGATTTATTTAGTTGGGAGGATCAGAACATCACCCTGGCACATGTATTGCTAGGGATGGAAGCTTGGATCCCATGTTTGGAAGTCCAGTGCCTTATCTACTCTGGCATTTCCGAGGCAGCAGAATAAATTTTTGTGGGCTAATTACTCCTAGAATGAGAGCTTTTGCATTTGACCAAATATGCAAAATGAACTTGAATAAGTCAGGTTCTTTTGTAGTAAATGTAGGTGTTCACTTATTCCTTAAGAACTGTTTTTCAAGTAGGCAATCCACTTGTGTATACCATGTGTTCACTTTTATCTATCTAAACTTGGGAAAGTTTGCTTCCTTAATTGATATCTTTTAATTTTTTTTTCCCCTAAATATTTTTTATTTTTTATTTTTTTTTATTTAAGAAAGGATTAATTAACAAAACCATAGGGTAGGAGGGGTACAACTCCACACAATTCCCACCGCCCAATCTCCATATCCCACCCCCTCCCCCAATAGCTTTCCCATTCTCTATCCCTCTGGGAGCATGGACCCAGGGTCATTGAGGGTTGCAGAAGGTAGAAGGTCTGGCTTCTGTAATTGCTTCCTCGCTGAACATGGGCGTTGACTGGTCGGTCCATACTCCCAGTCTGCCTCTCTCTTTCCCTAGTAGGATGGGTCTCTGGGGAAACTGAGCTCCAGGACACATTGGTGGTGTCTTCAATCCAGGGAAGTCTGGCCGGCATCCTGATGATACCTGGAACCTGGTGACTGAAAAGAGAGTTAACATACAAAGCCAAACAAATTGTTGAGCAATCATGGACCCAAAGCTTGGAAAAGTGGAGAGGAAGTATTAGGGAGGTACTCACTGCAAACTCTAGTATACTTCTGCTTTCTTACTTTGGTGCCATATTCCAAACTCAGTCAATTTCTGCTTTGCGTTTCTACTTCTTTTTTTTTTTTTTTTTTACATGCATAACGTTCCCCAGATTCCCATTTAGCAATAAAACCCCCACTATTTCATTCAACATTTTTCATGGACCTGTATTCTCCCCACCCACCCACCCACCCCAGAGTCTTTTACTTTGGTGTAATACTCCAATTCCATTTCAGGTTCGACTTGTGTTTTCTTTTCTAATCTTGTTTTTCAACTTCGGCCTGAGAGTGAGATCATCCCATATTCATCCTTCTGTTTCTGACTTATTTCACTCAACATGATTTTTTCAAGGTCCATCCAAGATCGGCTGAAAACAGTGAAGTCACCATTTTTTACAGCTGAGTAGTATTCCATTGTGTATATATACCACAACTTGCTCTGAATGACTCTGAAAATGTCCAATAGTTCTAGGTTATCTATCTCTTCATTTAGCTCCCTTATGTCTTTACTGATTTTCTTCCTGGATGATCTGTCAAGTTGAGATAGTGGGGTGCTGAAGTCCCCTACTATGATTGTGTTACTGTTAATATATTGCTGTAGCTCTTTCAGTAGAAGTTTGATGTATTTAGATGGCTTCTCATTGGGTGCATAGATATTAATAATTGTTAAGTCCTCTTGATTGACTGATCCTCTGAGCATTAAGTAGTGTCCATTCCTATCTTTTTTAATCTTATCTATTTTAAAGTCTATCATGTCAGATATGAGAATAGCTGTTTCTGCCCTTTTTTGTGGGCCATTGGCTTGAATGATAGTTTTCCATCCTTTCACTTTAAGTCTGTGTTTGTCTTGTTGCGTTAGGTGAGTTTCCTGTAGACAACATATTGTTGGGTTGTGTTTTCTGATCCATCTTCCTACTCTGTGTCTTTTAATAGGTGAATTCAGGCCATTCACATTTATTGATATCAAAGATTGAAGATATTTTAACGCCATTCTTGTAGAGTTTTAGAGTGTTTTGATATATGTTCTATTTGTGGTGGTCTGGTTGTTTATAGGAAACCTTTCAGAACTTCTTTCAAGGCAGGCTTGGTGATGGTTGCTTCCTTCAACTGTTGCTTGTCTGAGAAGGTTTTGATGCTTCCATCTAGTCTGAATGACAGTCTAGCAGGATATAGTATTCTTGGCTGAAAGCCTTTCTCATTGAGCACTCGATAGATATCTTGCCATTCTCTTCTGGCCTGTAGTGTTTGTATGGAGAAGTCTGCTGCTAATCTTATGGGTTTTCCTTTGTAGGTGACTCTTAGTTTTTCTCTTGCAGCCTTGAGGATCCTTTCTTTATCCTTATTCCTTTCCAATCTAAGTATGACATGTCTTGGTGTCTTTAGGTCTGGGTTAATTCTGTTTGGGACCCTCTGGGCTTCTTGAATCTTTATGTCTTTGGTGTTGTCTAGACTAGAGAAATTTTCAGCTATTATGGCCTGGAGAACGCTTTCTTCCTCCCCTTCTCTTTCTTCCTCTGGTAAGCCAATAATGCGTATATTGTTTCTTTTGAAGTCATCCCATAGGACTCTGTTGTTGTTTTCAGCATCTCTTAATCTCTTTTTGAGATCTCTTACTTCTTCTTTAGTTGTCTCTAATTCATCCTCAATCTTGCTGATTCTGTCTTCAGCCTCATTGATTCTATTCTCTCTGCCCTCTACTGCTTTCTGGAGTTCATCTATTTTGTTGCCCTGCTCTGCTACTGTTTTAGCTTGTTCAGCTAGTTGCCTTCTTAGCTCAGCAATTTCAGCTTTCAGCTCTCTAATAACCATGAGATAATTAGAATTTTCTTCCATATTCTCATTTGTTGTTCCTGCAGTTCTGATTACAATTTTTTCAAATTCTTTACTCACTCCTGTTATTATTTCCTTAGCTAATGTTTGGATGTTGAACTCGTTGTTTTGTGCTTTGCCCTCTGGAGGACTTTTAGCTGGACTCTTGTCCTGGTTCGAGTCTCCATTATTTTTTCTTGTTGTTTTAACCATTTTATATAAGTTAAGAGGTTTTTCAATCCCTGAGTTGGAGTTCAGTGGTGTAAAAGTCTTTTTTTTTTTTTTCCCCCTGTAGGCTATGGTAGCCTGAGGGCTTTTAAACTATCAATAGGCTTCTTGGCTTAATGAATGACTCCTGACCAAGAGATAAAGCAGGGTGTGGCAGAGATAATTCAGTGGTTATGCAAAGAGACTTTCACAGCCCTTCAGCTATGCCACAGAAGTATAGGTCTTCTCCTGAGTTTCCCGGTTAGATCTCTGTGCCCTGGTGTCCCTCCCTGTTGCTGCTCCAGATTCTGAGGGTAGTAGCAATGGAGACTCAGAGTTGTACTTGGTGAGTCTCTGGGGAGTCCTTTCCTCCCTTCAGCTGTCCCCTTGTTGGTGGAGCAGACTGGAGGTGGTGTCTCCACTGACAAACTGTCGAACTGTTAGCAGTCACTTAATCTCTCCTTAGGCCCCTCTCTCCTCTCTGTCACCAGCCACGCGTGTTTGTACTCACGGGTGATTTACTGGGTTTCTGTGGTCATTCTAGTCCTGTCTTGTTTCGGTCCGGGTGGTCTCCTTTGGTATTCCTAGTTGATCCGGGAGAGGAGAGGAGAGGAGAGAAAGCGATCTGCTGCTCGTAGCTCCGCCTCCGGACGATATCTTTTAATTTTATATGATTTTTTAGTTTTCTACATTTTTCCAAAGGAAATCAGACATTTCTGCACCACTTATGAAAAAACACTTTTCTTCCCCTTTTCAGCTGAGATTTTAGAACTTATCAACTGTGTGAATTATCTGTATGAATGACTGAAGAAACCACTGACCTGACAGTTTATAATTAGTTATGCTAAAATTTCAACTGCTCTTTTATTTTGGTAAATTCTTTCAATTTGACCTAATTAATTTGCAGAAGGAAAAAGCCACTGTTTAGAGCCCTACATGTTTCCAAATGTGTTTTAGTTCAGATTTATCTTCAGTGTGGCTAAATTCATTGTGTAGTAAGCTCTACTTTCTCATTCAGATCTGCTAAATTAAAAAAGTAATAAAGTCCAAAACATCTGTAAATAAATACTGCATTTTCTAAAGTTTTTGCTTGATATATATTTTTTTTTCCAAATCACTTTATTGGAGTTTCTTATCTCCCTGTGCAACATGCGGTGCACCACTTCCACTTAAAGCTTTGTCAGGAAACTTGAAAAGACATTATGTAGAGCTTCCTTTTGATGTGCTCACCGGAGTAGTTCCCTAAGTGTAATTAACAAAGAGAGAAGCATCATCAGTCTCACCTGCAAAAGTGAGACCCCACCCAACCTACTGAATACACCAGCCATCTGTGTGTTTAACAAGCTGATGAGGTGATTTGATATTGAAAATCTGAGGACTGCTGGTTTATCGTATAGAGGAAGATTGAACTGTGTAAACATTTAAGTTGATAAATAAGAGAATTGTGTTGCTTTTTCTGTACAGGTTTCCTTGGTTAGCTTAACGGCCAATGCTTTGGGTTACTCAGAACTTGGTGCCATCAAATCCCTCAGAACACTACGAGCTCTAAGACCATTGAGAGCCTTATCCCGTTTTGAAGGAATGAGGGTAAGAATACTTTAGAATTTGCCAGAGTTGTAATCAAGAACACACTGATTTTGTGCACTTTGGAAATTATAAATCAATGAAGAATTTGTATATTCTACACCCCTACTGATATGTAACTAATCAGTATTTCTCAGACATATATCATTGGTATTCCCTGAATATAAATTCCAAATGACTGTTTCTAACAAAAATAGTTTGATTCTAACTACAATTTTCACTTGGGAAGTCTTTACCACATTCTGTAGGCTTCTATTTTGAGTCAAAACTCACTATGTTCATTCAATTTGTAATGTATAGGAAATCCCACTCACCGAAATTTAAAACCACCAAATCATTCCTCACCGTTTCATCGCTGTTCCAGATGATGTGCTGAATCTCCTCAAGTCTGGTTCTGGGCATTTATCTTTCACACACAAACTGAAATAACTGAAAAGTAGGTCAGCTGTGGAACTCTAATATGCCTTTAAAATGTGGTACAAAGGAGTAAAGAGGAATTTGTGTTGACTTTTCACCCCATGGACTATAAAACTGGAGACCACATACCTTTAAATTAAATAAAGATGTTCCCTGTCTCAGTGGAATAAGTTCTTAAAAAAGAAAATTTTCAAAAATAAAACTTTGTACTATTTCAATATAATTACTCAAAGCCTTATCTGGGTGTTGCAAACAACTAAGAATGATATGTGTTGGTAGGTGTGCTTATGACTGCCTTTTAACTGCTAAGTTATTTTAATTCAACTAATTTAAAAATCACAGTTTTTGCAGGTTTAGTTTTTTTTTTTTTTTAAGTGACTCAGATTTTCAGTTAGGATAATTCCATTTCTTTTCTGTTAAGTATTTTGCTTCTGACCGTACCCATTACAAACTCAAACAAACTGAAGCTGACACAAGAAATAGAGGAAGTTGAAGTATTTATTCACACAAACACATCGAATAGCCATTATTACAAACTTACATATGTACAGACACAGAACAGACATAGAACACTGGGACCTCAGGAAACCTGAAGGGTCCCCACTCCCAAGCCAGAGTGCCAATCAATGGCCCCGTAGTTTGGGAGAGAGACTCAGATGCTGGGAGTTCATCTCCTTTAAAGGGAATGGTAGTGTGTGTGTGTGGGGGGGGGGGTCACAAAAGTACATTCCTAGAATGAACATTCTAAAACTCAAGTGGCGCCAGGAAGCAAGTGGGCAGGTTAGTGATAACCATCATGGCACAAGGGTTACAAGACAGACAGGTTTCGGTAACATTCTTAGTCAAAAATTCTCTGCTGTCCTTGGGTAGGGAAAGGGGGAAATTCCTTCATTATCTAGTCCTCTAAAGGTTTGCTCTTAATCACTAAAATCACCTAGCTTTCTATATGGGGGATTCCTAATTGAATCAACTTGGGGGACTTATTTCCTTCACATTTTCTATACAGAATTTGTCTGTATAAGGGCCTAACTTCCTCGTTTTCCACAGATAGCTCTTGGAAAACCTATATATCTTCTGTGATTAGCTTTCAGGTTTGTTTTTTTTTATCAGAGCACTATACATTCTGTCATTTTCTCACATTTGCATAGTAGAGCATTCCTTGTGGTGAATTAATATTAAAGCTTACTTTAATTCAATATGTATTGAATTATTATTAATCAGTAGGCTCTAAATGCTAATTCATAGTTGAACTGAATTTCATCATTAATCAAGTACCCATTTAATTATTGTTGCTGTACCACTATTTGTATAGTTTATTCATTATGTACATACATTTGTCCTATAAAGTATTTGAGAAAGGTTTATGCACATGTTTCTAATATTTTTTTCATATTTACTTACTGTCAGAGTATTTCTAATGTAGTTTACATATACTTGTACAGAACAAGGTATTTCACTAAATTTTTACTTGAGGGATAATGAAAGAATTACTTCTCAAATAGAAGCATATGAAAGATGTTCCTTAAAAACCCTGGTTAGCTGAGAAAGCCCCAAGTAGCTAAATCATCAGGCAAAACCTCTGGATGCAAATTACAATGTTTCATGAAACCATGGTCACATAAAGCCAGTGGTATATATTATATTATCGTCTCTCATTTTGTCATTTGAAAATTTTCTTCATTTTCTACTTTTTTTTTTTTAACCAGAGCACTGCTCAGCTCTGGTTTGTGGTGGTGCAGGGGATTGAACCTGGGACTTTGGAGCCTTAGGCATGAGAGTCTGTTTGCATAACCATTATGCTATTTACCCCTGCCCTAATTTTCTTCATTTTCTTCTGAATGAAATTCCACAAAGAAAACTCAGTAGGACCATATAAGTTAAATAACTTGTTCAAAGGTAACACAACTAGAGTATCTTTCCTGACTTTCAAATTCTTTCTCTCATGTTTTCACATGTTCAAACTCTGTACTACAATGTCTTTGCCCTCAGAGCTTTTTTATAGCTATACTACATTGCCTGAGATAGTCCTGGATTACATTTGATTTCTCAGAATACAATTATTAGCATTATCTTTCATTCTTGAAATATACCTTAGTGTGTTCTTTTTTAATTCTCCAATTGAGGATAGTAAATTTTAATGTCCATGTGGTTTAAAAATGTGATATCCCTATGACATCCAACAGTTGTGTCACATTTATACTCTTAATTATTTTCCCACTTACAATAAGTCTCAACCTTTGATAAAAAGTTGCCGTATGTTCTCCTTGAGAAAGGATTCTATAATATAAAATTTACTGAGTACTCCTCTAATGTGTAGTGGAGATTTTTTAGTTACCAGAATAACAAAGACTAGTTTTTTCCCAGTATTTCTATATTAAGAACAAATACATTTTCTTATCATTTGACTGTTGTTCTTTTATCATGTCTAAAAACATAAATTTAAACACACTTATATTCTTTGTAGACTTTTCATTTATTTTTCCTTCTCATTTCTGTGCTAGGTTGTTGTCAATGCCCTTTTAGGAGCCATTCCATCCATAATGAATGTACTGCTGGTTTGTCTGATCTTTTGGTTAATATTCAGTATTATGGGCGTGAACCTTTTTGCTGGCAAATTTTATCACTGTATTAACTACACCACTGGAGAAATGTTTGATGTAAGCGTGGTCAACAACTACAGTGAATGTAAAGCACTCATAGAGAGCAACCAAACTGCCCGGTGGAAAAATGTAAAAGTAAACTTTGATAATGTAGGACTTGGATACCTTTCTCTGCTTCAAGTAGTAAGTAACCACTTAATTTTTCTTTTTTGCTTATACTTGCTTATTTATTTTAATTATGATAGAAATAAATAGAAAGATGGGAAGGGAGAGGGAATGAGAGATATCTGCAACACTGCTCCATCACTTGTGAAGCTCCCTCCCCTGCAGGTCAAGACCAAGGGCTTGAACAGGGATTTTGGGGCATAGCTACTTGTGCACTTTACCATTTGTGCCACCACCTGGCCCTAGTAGCCACTTAATTCTTCTCTGTCATGTACTGAAATAAATGTAAACTTCTTGTTGCTCATTACTGGTAGATAAGTGTTTGCTCAGACCTGTCTATATTCTTTCTCAGATATTTAGGACCATCTTATCTCTATGCACCCTGGAAATGAAACTATAGACTATGAAGTCTATAGTCTTCCAGACTATGCATTTGGTATCCCAGCCGCCAATCCTTTCTTGTGAATACTTCTTTATAGATTCCCTCTGTTTTCCCCCACTTTTTCACTAAGCAAAGTAGTGAAGAGCATAGGTATGATTGTTGAGGTGACAGGAATGAAGGAAGATGTCTGTACTCTGTTAGCTACCAGACAACATCTAAACCCTTGTCAATTTTTGTTTCCCCAGCCTTCAGCATTAACTTACCTAAGACTCTCCACCTTTCTACCCTTCCCCCAGACTCTTGCCCTGATTCTCCTGGGTTTTTTTGTTTGTTTGCTTTTATTGTTTTTGTTTTTTAGTGATATAATAATGATCGATAAAATTGTAGAAGAAGAAGGGTATAATTCCATACAATTCCCACCACCAGAGTTCTGTATCCTATCCCTCCATTGGAAGCTTCCCTTCTCTTCATTCCTCTGGGAGTATGTACTGAAGATTTTTATGGGGTGCAGGCTTCTTTATGGGAGGCCTGACTTCTGTAATTGCTTCTCTGCTGGACATGGGTGTTGACAGGTCGATCCATACCCTCAGCTTGTTTCTAACTTTCCCTAGTGGAGTAGGGCTCTGGGGAAGTGGGATTCCAGGACACATTGGTGAGGTAGTCTGCCCAGGCAAGTCAGGTTGCAACTTTGTGGCTGAAAAACATTAAGATGTAAAGCAGAACAAATTGTTTAATAATCAAGAACCTAAAGGTAAGAGTATAGCAGATGAGATTTGGGGGTCTTCATGTTGGAAGAAGGTCAGAAGTCTATTTTATGTATATTCCAAGGGGCTCATGACTTTACTAATTTTTGCCTAAGCCTGACAGCTAACATGAAGGTGGGATAAAAGTATTTATTTTCAGGGAAGATGGAGTGAGATTTGGAAATAAGACTAGGAATCTGGATCAGGTCAGAGAGTAGCTTCCACATATGGGAAAAGTATATAAATACCGTTAACTGTAAACCCCATCAATGCATTTCTACCTAAAATAAAACCTTATTGAATAGAATATTGTTTTATATAAATTTATAAAATTAAGCTCCTCAGCTACCCACTCTGTCATGTGCTAATGTACCCTGAGTTGATCTAACTCTACAATACCCAACATTATATGAATATTAAGGGAAAGAATAGAGCCAGTAACAAGTGAAAAAAAAGTATGATGTTTTTTCTGGATTGTATGTCCATACAACAACAAAGCCATTTATTTATTTATTTATTTAGCAATGCTTTACAAAACTATAAGATCTCAGAGGTATGACTTAATTCCTACACATGGTGTATGTAAATCACCACACCACCCACAACAGTTCTGTGCCTCTCCCCAACACCTACCTTTAATCACTGTAGTTCTCACAAAATACAATAGACATTTTGGTTACCATATTTTTATGATGTTCATTTGCTTTAGTGATCAATATTACAACTATGATCAAAACTATCTGGTCCTTCACTTCTTTTTTTTTTTAAGATTTTATTTATTTATTAGAAAGATAGGAGGAGAGAGAAAGAACCAGACATCACTCTGGCACATTGTTGTATGCTTTACATTGGGTAGTTCTCCCCCGCCAAGAGAATTGGATCAGTCCAGTTAGTTTTGTGGGCCTGCTTGGCCCCGCCCCGAAGGAACCCTGCCAGAGTCCAGGGTTCCTGAGTTCGTGAGTTCGGGAGTTAGAGAGTTCCACAGTTGGAGAGTTGAAGAGTTCCTGAGTTCAAGAGTTCTGGGAGTTGGAGAGTAAGAGAGAGTGCTTGCGCCACTGCAAAGAGACAGGAGAGTTCTGTTTGGTGATTAGTTTGGTTTAGTTTATGAATCGTTGTTCCTGAATAAAGAAATACAGCTTCCCTGCCCAGCCGTTGTCTCCACGTCTCTGTTACCCGCCCGTGAAGCTAGCCCAGCCTGCTGGAGCCACCGAATTTTTAACAACAGCACATGTGCTGCTGGGGATCAAACTCAGGACCTCATGCCTGAGAGATCAAAGCTTTATCACTGCGCCACATCCCAGACCACTGGCCCTTCACTTCTATACTTAGCATAGCTACATACAGTTTCATCTGTTTGTGTTCAAAACAATACAACCTGATCTTTTTTGATTGCTGAGTAGTGTTCCACTGAATACATAACCTATTTATTAGCAGTATGTTACAAGATTATAAGATTACAATATATGGTTACCCCACCCATCACCAGAATTCTGTATCCTCATTCTCCCAAGGATAACCATCATAGTTCTTACAAGTCTTACAAACACTAACTGGAAGGGACATATGCACCCCTATGTTCATAACTGTATCATTCACAACATCTTTATTTTTACTTCCCATGCCCAGGGGGTTAGTCTACAAATACATCTTTGATATAAAGGTCCTGGAAAATTTCAACAACATTTTCTTCTATAAATTTTAGAGTTTCTGGTCTAATATTTATATCTTTAGTTCATTTTGATCTGACTTTGGTCTATGATGTTAGGTGGTGATCTAGTTTTATTTTTCTACCTGTAACTGACCAATTCTCCCATCATCATCTGTTGAATAGACCTTCTTTACCCCACTGAATGGTTTTGGCCCATTTGTCATATATTAGATGGTGGTATTATGTGGGCTCATTTCTGTGCTTTCAGTTCTGCTCTATTGATGCAAGCATCCATTTTTATTATAATACCATGCTGTTTTGATTACTATTACTATTTAGCAAAAACCGAAGTTGGAGACCATGATACTTCTACATTTTTCCCTTTTTCTCAGAAGTGCATCAATAATCCATGGCCTCCTGTGGTTCTACACAAATTTTTGTACAAGTTGTTCAATGTAATGGGAAAAGGCCATTGGAATTAAGATAGGGATTGAATTGAAATTGTAAATTGCTTTTGGTAGAGTGGCCATTTTAATAATGTTTGTTCTTCCAATCCAGGAAAAAAAATGTTCATTTACTTTTGTTTATAAGAGGTCTTTTAAAACCTCTTTCAGGTCTGGTTTGGTGATGGTTGCTTCCTTTAACTGTTGTTTGTCTAAGAAGGTTTTGATCCCTCCATCTAGTTTAAATGAAAGTCTAGCAGGATATATTATCCTTGGTTGAAACCCTTTTTCATTCAGGGCTTGATAGATAACTTGCCATTCTCTTCTGGCTTTTAGAGTTTGAGTGGAGAAGTCTGCTGATAGTCTTATGGGTTTTCCCCTGTATGTGACTTTTTGTTTCTCTCTTGCAGCTTTTAGGATCCTTTCTTTATCCTTACTTCTTCTCATTGTGACTGTGATGTGTCTTGATATCTTCAGGTCTGGGTTGATTTTGTTTGGAACTCTCTGAGCCTCTTGAATCTTAATGTCCTTTCTGTTGTTCAGGTCTTGGAAGTTTTCTTCTATAATTTCCTCTAGAATGTTTCCTTCCCCTTCTTCTCTTTCTTCCTCTGGCAGGCCAATTATACAAATGTTACTTCTTTTGAGATCATCCCATATATCTCTGTTGTTGTTTTCTGTGTCTCTCAATCTCTTTTTAAGCTCTTTCACCTCTTTCTTAGTTTTCTCTAACTCATCCTCTGTCTGACTAATTCTGTTTTCTGCTTCTGTTAGTCTGCTTTCCCTTCCCTCAGCTTCTGTCTTCAGTTTAGCTATTTCAGCTTTCAGTTATCTAATTGCCTCAAGATAATCAGTATTTTCCTTGAGGGTCTTAACTGTTGTTTCCCTCATACTGCCATTCCTTTCCTCCAAAGTTGTTTTCATTTCTGTCATTAATAAGTTTATTATTGCTTGCATATTTTTCTTATCTATGGTTACTTCTGGCTGATTTGTAGTTTCTTCTGGGCTCTTGTCTTCATTCATTGTAGTAGCAGTTTTATTTGCTCTTGATCTACACTTTTTTTTTTGATTAATGTGTTTCTTATTTTTATGTTCTGTTCCTCTGTTGTTGTGTTTTGAGTACAAGCAACACTGTACTAAATATCTTTATGACAAATGCAGTCACCAACCTCAGAAATTACAATAGCAACTGAAGCAAGGATTGAAGCAGTTTAACCACTACCAGTTAGCCAAACAATGTCTCCAGTCAGTGAAAAAATAGCAACCAAGTCCAAGTGAAGAAGAAAGAGAAAGGAAAAAAGGATAGCATGAATAGACAATTATGCAAATCTACTATCCACTGTATATTCTAGGGGTAGCAAGAGGAGAAAGGGAAGTAGAGCAGAGATACACACATAGAGAGTCCACTCTGAGTCATATTTCTTCCCTCAAATAATTCACAAATGAGTATCAGTGAATTCAGAAAGCCAAAGAAGGAGGAAGGAAGAAAGACAAGAAAAAAGAAAAAAAAAAGGAAGAAAAACAAGAGAGAGAAAAGGAAAAAAAAGATAAGAAAAGAACTGTGATAAAGGAGCAGTGAAAGGAAAGTTTTTTAATTAACTAATTTTTTTTATTTTATTTTTTAATTAGCTAGGAGGAGGGAGGAGGGGAGAGTGGGTAGGGCAGGTAGGAGTAGTGAAACAAGTTACTTTCACAATGGATAAGATTCCTAGTCCCCTAGCAATGGAAAATACACTAAGAGTTAATTCTGGTCAACCTAAAGGAGGAGGGAAAGAGATATCCCTTTATATAATATTAATAATAAAATAGAATAGGGTAAAAAAACCTGTCCCAGATTGCCTCAAGCCACCTGAGCAGAGGCAGCTGATTGTTAAGAAAGTAAAACAAACAAACAAACAAAAAACAAACCCCAACCCCCCCCCCCAAAAAAAACACCTCAGGGCAGTCTTTCCCTTTTGTAAATCCAATTGGCCACTGAGAAAGAGGGCCAAGGGTTTCAGAAAGGAATAGACTTGGAGTGGAACCTCTGTTGGGCCAGGAATCTTGGTAAAGAAAGAAGCTCAGCAGGGAAGCCTGCTAGGAGCAGGGTGTGGTTGGGGGGGGGGCGGGGGGGCAGGGGTGTGCTTCGGGAATAATAAAAAAAATTTTTTCCTTTCTTTTTTCCTCTATATTCTAACCCAAACTGGGCTATATTCACCCCCTTGGTGTCACAGCTAGGACCCCGAATTCACTGTCCTGCTGAAGGCAAAAAATCCTACCATTTCCAGCAGCTGTTGTCGAACTCAGACCAGAAGCTACTTCTCAGTCCTCCATCTTGGCTCCACCCCCAATGTTTATTTACTTTTTTGTGTCTTCTATTTCTCTTATCAATGTTCTATAGTTTTCACTGGAAAGGTCTTTCACCTCCTTTGTGAGATTCACCCCCAAGGTATTTTATCTTTTTAGGTCCAAGAAAAATAGAACTGAATCTTTTATTTTCCATTCCTCTGACTCCTTGTCTGTATACAGAAATGCCACAGATTTATGTATATTGATTTTATATCCTGTTATTCTATTGAATTTATTTCCAGTAATTTTTTTTTTTTGCCTCCAGGGTTATTGCTAGGGCATGTATCTAGGCTCATGGAGGCCATTTTTTCCCTTTTTGTTGCCCTTGTTGTTTTATCATTGTTGTGGTTATTATTATTATTGTTACTGATGTCATTGTTGTTGGATAGAACAGAGAGAAATCGAGAGAGGAGGGGAAGACAGAGAGGGAGAAAGGAAGATAGACACCTGCAGACCTGCCCCACTGCTTGTGAAGCAACTCCCCTACAGATAGGGAGTTGAGGGTTCGAACTGGGATCCTTATGCAGGACCTTGCACTTTGCACCATGTGCGCTTAACCCACTGTGCTATTGCCCAACTCCCACCAGTAGTTTTTTAATGGAGTCTTTGGAGTTCTCTAGGTATAATGTCATGTCATCAGCAAAGAATATAGCTTGGTTTCTTCTTTTTCAATCTGTATGCCTCTGATAACTCTTCCTTGTCTGACTAAAATGGTGAGGACCTCCAGAATTATGTTGAATAACAGTGGAGAAACAAAAAAAGCTTTCAGCTTTTCCCTTTTGAGAATGATGTTAGCTATTGATATATTGTAAATGGCCTTAAATATGTTAAAGAATAGTCCTTCTATTCCCAGTTTCTGAAGGGTCTTTATTATAATGGGCAGTGGGTCTTGTCAGCTGCTTTTTTGGCATCAGTTAAAGGAACCATATGACTTTCATCTTTCTTTTTGTTGATATGATAAATCACATTGATTTGTATATGTTGAACCACACCTCCCTGTTTACTAGGGGTGAATCCTACTTGGTCTTTGGTGAATGAGTCTCTTGATATGTTGTTGGATTCTATTTGCCAAGATATTCAGGTTCTTTGAATCAGTGTTCATCAGGGATATAGGTCTATACTTTTCTTTCTTGTTAGAGTCCTTTCCTGCTTTGGGGATCAAAGTGATGTTCATCTCATAGAATGTGTTTAGTAATGTTTGCCCCTCTTCAATTTTCTGGAATAGTTTAAAGAGAATGAGTATTACTTCTTTGAAATTCTTATAGAGATCACTAGTAAAGCCATCTGGGCCTGGGCTTTTATTCTTGGGAAGATTTATGATTACTGGTTCAATTTCTATACTAGCAATTGGCTTGGTTAAACTGTATGTTTCCTCTTGGGTTGGGTTTGGCAGGTAGAATGAAATGTGTCTATTTCATCCACTTCCAATTTAGTTCCATAGAGATGTTCATACTATTATATATGATTCATTGTATCTCCCTATATTCAGTTACAATTTCATCTCTCTTGTTCCTGATTGTTTATTTCTATCATAGCTTTCTCTTTTTTCTTTTGGTGAATCTCACCAACATTTTATCTATTTTATTTACTCTTTTAAAGAACCAGCTCTTGGTTTCATTAATCTTTTGGATTATCTTTCTGGCTTCTATTTAATTACTTTTCTGATTTTCACTATTTCCTTTCTCTGCTGATTTTTGGGTCTCTGTTGCTCCTTCTCTAGTTGACTCAGTTGTGATGGTAGGTAGCTAATTTGAGATCATCACTACTTGTAAATATGTATTGCTACAAACTTCCCTCTTCGGACAAATTTTGCTGCATCCCACAGGGTCTGGTAGTTGCTCTCTTCATTTTCATTGTTTTCTAAATAATTTTTAATTTCTCTTTTGACTTTTTCAGTGACCCCTGTGTTATTCAGAAGTGTTTTATTCAATCTCCACAGTTTGTTCCTTTTTGCAGTTGATTTCTAACCTTACTACTTCATGCTCAGAAAAAAAAAATACTCTTTATGATTTTAATATCTATTAAAGCTATCTTTGTGTCCCAACATGTGGTTGATCCTTAAAAATGTTCCATGTGCACCTGAAAAGAATGTATATTCTTTTGGGAGGGGTGATGAAAGGTTCTGAGCATATCTGTAAATTTCATCTCATCTATGAATTCATTTAAGGCCTTTATTTCCTTGTTGATTTTTTTTGTCCTGATGATCTATCTCTTGCTGTGAGTGGTGTTTTGAGATTTCTAAGTAATACTGTACTGGTGCATATGTTTCCCTTAAGGTCAGTAAGTACTTTTAAATATATTTGGGTACATGCATACTGGGAGCATATATTGATAATGATTGTATCTTTCTGTGGATTGATCCTCTGACCAATATGTGGTGTCCATGTCTGTCTTTTTTCACCTACTTTGCCTGGAAGCCTAATTTATCTGTTATTAGAATAGCTGTTCCTGCCCTTTTGTTTGCATTTTGGAATACCTTGTTCTAACCTGTCGCCTGGAACTTCTGTTTGTCTTTCTTTTGGGTATGTGTTTTTCTGAAGACCAGAATAGATGAGTTTTGCTTTTTAATCCATTCAATCACTCTGAGTCTTTTGTCTGGAAAATTTAAGCCATTCCCATTTAGAATGGTTATTGATAAATGCATTTTGCTTATAGCCATTCTGTTTTTAGTTTCAAGGTTGTTTTATGTTCTTGACTCTTCTGTTTGTTACTTTATGTGGATGATTTTCTATAGTGGTCCTGCTTAATATACATATGTGTATATATATGTGTGTATATATATATATATACATATATATATGTGTTTCCTATTTGTCTTTGTGCTGTATTTTGTTTTGTGGTTATCATCAATATTATATCTAACTTACAAAACCTATGTCTTTTTTAAGTTTGCCTTGGTCCACCTATATTGGACTGTGTTGCTCAATCTACTTTGCTCTCCCATTTCCTGTCTAGCTTTCCCTGTTGTTGTGTTCCTAGTTCTGTTCTAACAGTGATTGCCTCATTAAAAGATGGAATTCTTTTACTTCTTCTTTTCATGTAGGACTCCTCTCAGTAATTCTTGCAAGGAATATTCATAAATGGCAAATTCCTAGTTTCTGAATGTTTGAAAAGATATTTATTTCTTCCTCATATTTGAAAGATAATTTAGCAGGATACAGAATTCAGGTTGGAAATTCTTATATTTTAATACTTTGAATATGCCATTCCACTCCCTCCTTGTCTCTAATGTATGTGATGAAAAATCTGATGAAAGTTTGTTGGTCTGCCTTGTTATACAACTTTCTTCCTTTCCCTGGCAGTTTGCGATACTTTTTCCTTGTCCCTGGTTTTGAATAGTTTTACAGTTCTGTGTCTTGATGTGTGTTACTTTGCATTCAAAAATTTAGTTGTGTGTTCACCTTCTTGGATTTCTCTATTTTGAACATAGCTGAGTTATGGAAAATTTCCTGCTAAAATTTCTTTATGCTCTCTACTCTCTCCCTCTCCTCTTCCTCAGGAGGGTCCCAATTACTCTGATATTCATCTTTATGATGGAATCTGCTATTTCAGAGAGAAGTGTTTCATTTTTCCTAAACCATTCCTCTCAAAGAGTTTTAAACTGACAGCGTGGTGGGTGTGTCTTCTTGTGTTGATGTTCTTTCCTCCACCTTATTAAGCCTACTTCTGAGACCTTTTACCTCAATCTGAACTGCATTCAAAGTGTCCTTTAGGCCTTGAAGTTCTGTTTGGAGGGTTTTTTTTTTTTCTTGGTTATTTTGTTTTGTTTTTGTAATTCTTTGGTGAAATCATCACTGAGTCTTGAATCTTAAGTTTAGTTTCTTGAATTGATTTCATAATAAGTTTTCTGAGCTCTATCTCTGTCATTTTTTTTTCTAGATCTGTCTGGTCATCTGGGTTTTCAGTCATTTCTGTCTGTGTATTTCTCAGTGGCCACATTTAGTGTGTTTTTTGCTGTTGTATTAGCAGGAGACTATACCTGCTATATATATCTGTTGGTGGATGAGAGGAGACTTTAACCTAAGTCACCAAGCCAGTTCACTGTCCTTGATGTCAATATAGGGTCACCCTGCTGCTGTTCCAGCTTCTGTGGGACAACAGCATCAGAAACTCGGGAAGTCACAGTTGTAAATCGGTCATTTTATTCTTTTCTTTTCTTTTCTTTTCTTTTCTTTTCTTTTCTTTTCTTTTCTTTTCTTTTCTTTTCTTTTCTTTCTTTCTTTCTTTCTTTCTTTCTTTCTTTCTTTCTTTCTTTCTTTCTTTCTTTCTTTCTGTTTTTCTTTTCTCCAGGGTTATCACTGGAGCTCAGTGACAGCACCACAAATCCACTGCTCCTGGCAGCCACTTTTCATTTTTTTATTGGATAGGGCAGAGAGAAATTGATAGGGGAGAGGAAGATAGAGAGGGAGAGACAGAGAGACACCTGCAGACCTGCTTCACCACTTGTGAAGTGACCCTTCTGCAGGTGGGGACCCAGGGGCTTTAACCAGGTCCTTGTGCTTTGTACTATGTGTGCCAACCCGGTGTCCCACCACCCAACCTGATGACTTTTTTTTTCTTTTTAACAGTCTTTTGTTGTTTTAACTTGGACCCAGGAGTGGTGTGCCTCAGCTGACAATTTCCTAATTTGGTGGCAGCCATCCCTGAGCACTGCTCTTTTGTCCTGGGAATGACTCAGTCACCCACTTTCCATCCACAAGCCACAGGTGTCTGTATTCACCTGTGGATTGGTGAATTTATGAAGAAGTCCTAGACATATTTTGTTGAGTTTTCTAGTGGGTGATTTTTGTTTTGTTTACCAGGGAGAATGAAGGGAGTCTGCTGCTACTCCATAGTAGTTACTCCCATAACTTTCTGACTTATTAGCCTGTCCTTGGCATTTAAAGTAAATTCCATTTGAGCATAAATGTTTGTTTCCAAGCTAGAACACTGCTTTATAGTAATTGCTCCAAAACAATACTTTCAAAATATTGAGAAGAAAAAGCCTTCATGGTTAATGATTGATAATGATAGCATTTGGGAAAGAATAAGTAGAAAAGAATTATAACCAGATAAAGGGGTGCTTCACCTGGTAAAGTATAAGATACTCAGTTTTGGAAGTCGGGCAGTAGTGCAGCGGGTTAAGCGCAGGTGGTGCAAAGCTCAAGGACTGGCATAAGGATCCCAGTTCAAACCCCCCGCTCTCCACCTGCAGGGGAGTCGCTTCATGAGTGGTGAAGCAGGTCTGCAGTTGTCTATCTTTCTCTCCTCCTCTCTGTCTTCCCCTCCTCTCCATTTCTCTCTATCTTATCCAACAACAATGACATCAGTAACTACAACAATAAAAAAAAGATACTTAATGTTTAATCCTCAGCATTATATATGCAATAACAGAGTGGGCACTGATATTTTTCTCATAAAAATAAATACTTAATTTTGTAGCTAAATTAAATTAAAATAATGGACCATATTTTTCCATCCTGTCTAATCTTAGTACTAGATTCATGAAATTATTTATCAACTAGAATATTATTCTTATAGGCACAATAGTAAAAAAAAAATGTTGATAATTGTTTTTACGATGCATATTACTATAGTGTATTTTGAATTTGCTATAAATATTAAAGATGCATTAGAATGTTGTGGAAGACAGTACAATGTCGAAGGACTTTAAATACATTTACAGGTGGCCCTCATATAGACAAGTTCCACATCCGTGGATTCAACCAGCTACAAATCTAAAATACCCACTATGTAGTTAGGTCTATTACCGTTGCATTTGTACAGAAAATGTGCTGATGTTTCCTTGTCATTATTCTCTAAAGGGCACTGCTGCTATTGTCATAGCATTTATATTGTTAGTTAACCTAAAAATGATTTAAAACATATATAGGCAGGCTGCATGGATTTGATATAAGCACTGAACTATCTTATATACAGAACTTAAATATCTATAGATTATGTTCCTGGAGCCAGTCCCACAGGATTATGAGATTTGACAGATCTTGTCCAAAGCTTGCAAATACAAACCACAAACTATTTTATATGCCTACATTTGAATGAGTTGTGGTCAGTATGATACTTATTTTCTAAAGTTATAATTTGGAGGAGAAGGCTAAATAGACTGTGTGATATTTTACAGGCCACATTTAAGGGATGGATGGATATTATGTATGCAGCTGTTGATTCACGAAATGTAAGTCTGTTTATAGAGAAAATTTGTTTAACTTGATGCAATAAATTTTTCCACTATATTGAAATTTAGTTATCAATAAAGCTGTGGATTGATATATGCATATGTATTACACAAACAAAATATTCAACATTATATTACTTCATCCAAAAGTGGGCTTGAATGTTTTCTCTTGTCTCTGTGAATCTTTCAACGTGTTATTTTTTAGTATATAGCATGGTTCATGACATGAAAAGTGTATTGACTGTATTTGAAAAATGATACATTTTATTCTTGGCTCTTATAACTTTGATCATTTGTGCACTAAAAGCCCTCACAGGCACTTTCTTTATCTGTCATAAATTTCTTCTAGCTTTTGATCTTTCCTGTAGTCAGATGTCTGATTAATGGTAGAAAAGAGTGATAGAGAACAAAACAACAAAAATAAAGAGTAATATTTCTCTCTTTAAAGTAAGATTTTGTGGTAAAAGATAAGAGTCTCACAACTACCTTTACACACCTAAACTTCTGATACTTTTTGTACAATTTCCATTAATTTCCTGTGATTTTTATAATAAGGGAGGAAATCCCACTCTGAAGAGAGGGGGGAAGGATGAGTTGGGTTCTGGTATATTATCAGACATAGTAATTAAGTTCAATGTGGATAACAAGGTGCTGACTCAGGAAGAGTTCTTGAAGTTTGTTTATTTTTTTAAAAAAAAACCTAGTTTAAAAAAGAAGAGTAAGAACACATCCGCTGAAGCTCTGAAGGGTATCTCTGTAAATACCATGAGGTACCTGTAGGGTTTTTTGTATGATAATAATATCCTTCCAAGAAACCTTTTGAAATTTATGTTCTGTTATTTTAATTTCACAGATGAGAAAACTGAGCAAGAGAAATCAGTCTTGAAGTTTTTAATATAGGATAGTGATACATTTTTCTGTAGGAAGAGGAGATCCTCACTCTGAGTGCCTAATAAATGCACTCATAGTCTAGGCATTTATTGGCTGAATTTCATTTTAGTTGTTCAGGCATTGTTATTATTGTTATTGTTGTTGTTGTTGTTTCTCAAACCAGTGAATATTGTTTTATAATACTACAATAACTTGTTAGATATAGTATTTCATAATGTTTGTTTAATGTTTGGTTTCTTTTTGTTCCCAATAATTGAGACGTGCTTTGAGAATTAAAAGTTCACTGATGTTCTTCCTATAAAACAAGTAGTAGGTATAATAGATATCATTCTTCATGTTTTGTAGGTAGAATTACAACCCAAGTATGAAGACAATCTGTACATGTATCTTTATTTTGTCATCTTTATTATTTTTGGCTCATTCTTCACTCTGAATCTTTTCATTGGTGTCATCATAGATAATTTCAATCAACAGAAAAAGAAGATAAGTATACGAAAACTTTATCTTTGCTCTAATATGTGAACTAAATGTGTCATGTGTTCTTTTGACCTTAAAAGCCAGTGAAAAGGGGGCCGGCACAGTGGGTTAAGTGCACATGTTGCGAAGCACAAGGACCAGCATAAAGATCCCAGTTTGAGCCCTGGCTCCCTACCTGCAAGGGGGTCGCTTCACAGGCGGTGAAACAGGTCTGCAGGTATCTTTCTTTCTCTCCCACTCTCTGTATTCCCCTCTTCTCTCCATTTCTCGCTGTGCTATCCAACAACAATGACAGAAATAACAACAACAATAATAAAAACAATAAACAACAAAGGCAACAAAAGTGAAAAGGTAGCCTCCATGAGCAGTGGATTCATAGAGCAGGTACCTGAGTCCCAGAAATAACCCTGGAAGCAAAAAAAAAAAAAAAAAATGGCAGTGCTATAATATGAACTGGAGAGATAGTTTACCCATTACATGCTTTGCGTTCATACAAGCCAGTACTGCATGTGACTATCATGACGCTGGGCAAAGCTCTGGTGATGTGAGAGTTATCTCCTTTGCTCTCTCTCTGCTCTCTATGTGACTCATGATCTGAATGAAAGCAATAATCCTTGGATATATGAAGTCATTCACATGTGATGTGAGACTCTATGTCCAGGAATAAAAAGGAATGAAGGATAAAAATTGACAGATTACTTTAAGAAACTTAATCAGCAATTAATTTTTCACTACTTGGTAATACATATATATTTACAATTCCAGTATAGAAATGGTACTAGGGGGCTGGGCGGTAGAGCAAAGGGTTAAGTGCAGGTGGCTCAAAGCACAAGGATGGGCTCATGTATCCTGGTTCCAGCACCAGGCTTCCCACCAGCAAGGGGGTTGCTTCACAAGCGGTGGCAAGGAGGTCTGCGGTATCTTTCTCTCCCCCCTCTGTCTTCCCTTCCTCTCTCGATTTCTCTCTGTCCTATCCAGCAACAACGACAGCAATAACAGTGATAAACAACAAGAGCAACAAAAAGGGAAAAATAGCCTCCAGGACCAGCAGTGGATTCGTTGTGTAGGCATTGAGCCCCAGCAATAACCCTGGAGGCAAAAAAAAAAAAAAAAGAAAGAAAGAAAAGAAAGAAATAGTACTGAATTACATTATATTGTACATTAAATGTATGTGTTTCTATGATTCAGACACCAGCATTACTAGAATAAAATGTGGCAGCCACTATCAACATGTAACTACTAAGACAGATTTCGTAGCTAGTGAAGAAAATGATTATAACCAAATGTACTTTCATTACTTTACTTTGGAGGCCAAGATATTTTTATGACAGAAGAACAGAAGAAATACTACAATGCAATGAAAAAATTGGGTTCCAAGAAACCACAAAAGCCTATACCACGCCCTGCTGTACGTATAGCAAACTGTTATGACAGTTAAAGCTCTGTTATCTTTTACAGTTAAAATTAGTAGACTTTTTTACCACCAAAGTTATCACTAGGGTTTTGGAGCCTGTATGATAATTCCACTGGTCAAAGTGTTTTGTTCTATTTTGCTTTATTTTGATATCTGATAGAGACAGAGAAATAAAGAGGGGGTGACAGTCTAATTATCTTTTCAGATCTCAACTGGATTTACAGTCTGACAACTTTAAATCCTTGTCTCAGCCTGAAATGCCATAGAACATACATCTGTATTTCTGAATGCTTAATAAGTCTTCCCATTATAAGTATAACTAATAATTTCACTAAACATCTGTTGTATTAATTATATTTCTACTGCCTATCTTGTTTCTGAGGGGAAAATATGAAGGCATAAGCTAGGAGAAGGAGATATGAGAGACATAAGTAGTTATTAATCTTTGAAAGTCAAATTTGATGCCTACCACCAACACATGGGATAACAAAATGTATTACTGTGACAAATATTTACTGACCACCATGCTGCATGGGCACTGAGAACACCATAGATAGTAAATAACATAAGGTCAGCTTATTAAATCCTACATCGTGAAAAATACATTATATTTGAGTCAATAAAAGATAACAGTGCATAAAATAAACACATTTAAAGAGATGTCTATTGCAATATATGTTTCTTCTTATAGTATAAATGACAAATGTATTTTTAAAAAGTTATATTTTCATTGCTATATTAAGTATCAGGTAAGTTGAAGTCAATATCTCCTAAGTTTGTGTATGATCTTTTACATATCCTCTGTTCCAGAACAAATTCCAAGGAATGGTCTTTGATTTTGTAACTAAACAAGTCTTTGATATCAGCATCATGATTCTCATCTGCCTCAACATGGTCACCATGATGGTGGAAACAGATGACCAGAGTCAAGAAATGACAAACATTTTATACTGGATTAATCTGGTGTTTATTGTTCTGTTCACTGGAGAATGTGTGCTGAAACTAATCTCTCTTCGTTATTACTATTTCACCATTGGATGGAATATTTTTGACTTTGTGGTGGTCATACTTTCTATTGTAGGTAAGGAAAGGTGCTTTGACCCATTTAAAAAGTTAGTAGTGAAAATTAGTTTTAAAACATTGAGAGTATTTTTCAGTGATCTTTCTCACCATCTCAGATTTTCAAATAGAATAGTAATAGTCCATCCTGCAGCTTTTCATTTCTTTAATTTCATGATTTCCAAGTAATAACTTGCAAAAATATTTCCTGCTTTTTAAAAGCATCTTATTTCAAAAGACATTAACTGCAGCTTTGGCATACTCCTATGGAGTAGACAAGCATTGCTTTGAATAATCAGTTAGCAACACAGCCTACGAAGTGGTGTAGACGTAGAGCACAAAATTGCAAACATGAAGTCCAGCGTTTGATTGTCAGACTGTGTAGACAGAATGATACTCTGGTTCTTTTTTTCTTATTTATTTTTCATTAGTGATTTATAAGATTACAAGACAGTAGGGGTTATACACCACTTCTACCAACCCCTATTGATAACCACCATGTTTTTCCCAAGGTCTTAGATAGGGATTGACTCTTTTTTTTTTTCAGTTCATGTATTTCAATTCTCTGTACGCCACATATGAGTGAAATGATTAATTGGTTGTCATTCACTTCTTTACTGTTTTAATAAGCATAATCACCTCCAGTTCCATCCATTTTATCTCAAAGGACATAATATTGACTTTAAATTGCTGAGTAGAGGCTCTAGTTCTTTCTTTCTCATTAGCAAAAAAAATATTTATAAAATGCAATAATTAAATATTACTTAAGTGGTCTGGGAGGTGGTGCAGTGGATAAAGCATTGGACTCTCAAACGTGAGGTCCTGAGTTCAGTCCCCAGCAGCACATGTACCAGAGTGATGGCTGGTTCTTTCTCTCTCCTCCTATCTTTCTAATTAATAAATAAGTAAAATCATTTTTTAAATGTAAAAATAATACTTAAAATTTAAGAAATTAAAAAAAGATAACTCCTTCATGGAAATGTAAATAACTGGAAGCAGTCAAATGTCCCATTATTAAGGTGTTTTATTTTGATAATTTGAATATTATATTTGCTTATATATTTTTACACACATATAAGCCTCAAGTTTTCCATAGTTTGTAATAATCCTTTTCAGAGGTGAAAATTTTGTTTAAAAAATACCAAACATATTATCACTAATATATTTTAAGCTCATATGTTTGAAACATTAAATGGAGTGCTGGAAATAATTGTAAGAAATATAATACAAAGTTCTTTCTATCTATAGCTAGAGAAAATGCATGCTGAGAGAAAAGTAGTATACCTCTATCTCTCTACACTGCTAATAAAGAACTCTGAAATGTGTTCTTTACTCTCAGAGAGGGGAATGTTACAGGAAGATGACCAGAAGGCCCTGAACCCAGATCCACATGGACCCAGAACTTTTGTGATCAAGACCTTTTTTTGTTGTTGTTGTTTATAAAAAGGAAACACTGACAAAACCATAGGATAAAAGGAGTACACCTCCACACAATTCCCACCACCAGAACTCTGTATCCCATCCCCTCCCCTGATAGTTTTCTATTCTTTAACCTTTTAACCCTTTAACTCTCTGAGAATATGGACCCAGGGGTCATTGTGGGATGCAGAGGGTGGAAGGTCTGGCTTCTGTAACTGCTTCCCCGCTGAACATGGGCGTTGACAGGTCTATCCATACTCCAGCCTGCCTCTCTCTTTCCCTAATGGGGCAGGGTTCTGGGGAATCCGAGCTCCAGGACACATATGTTAACTCTCAGTGACCTTTTTTTTTTTTTTTGCCCCATTCCCTGAAAGGGAAGAGAATTTGGAGAACCCTTGAATGAATCAAGCCCTATTTCCTTTACCTGAGAGGAAGAGGAAGAGTAAAATGTGAGAACACCCAGAAGTTAAAATAGGTGTAGGTGTGGCTTAGAAAGAATGTGAAAGGGTAGAGGTAGGTAGCATAATGGTTATGCAAAAAAACTCTCATGCCTGAGGCTCCAAAGTCCCAGGTTTAATTCCCTGCACCATCTTCTTCTAGCGTTTGCCCTTCTTCCGTAGCCAGTCAACAGCATCAGGTTGAGCCTGATGTAAAGTTTCGAGACCTCCTTTGAATCTGGAGAGGTGGCAGTCGTTGACTATGTGGGTCATAGTCTGTCTGTAGCCGCAGGGGCAGTTCGGGTCGTCTCTGGCTCCCCAGCGATGGAACATAGCGGCACACCGGCCATGGCCTGTTCAATAGCGATTGAGGAGGGCCCAATCATAACGTGCTAGGTCAAAGCCGGGTTGACGCTTGCAGGGGTCTGTGATGAGGTGTTTGTTCTTGACCTCAGCTGACTGCCAACTCTGTTTCCAAGAGACTGGAACAGAGAAGTTCAGTGTAGGCGTAGGGGACCAGATTGGGTGACGAGACGTCAAGCGTTGGACAGGGTGGGCGAAGATAGCAGCGTATATTGGCAGGTCCGGTTGAGCGTAGACGTGGGAAATGAACTTAGATGATGCCGCATCCTGACGAATATCTGGCGGGGCGACGTTGCTAAGAACTGGCAGCCATGGAACAGGAGTGGAACGGATAGTTCCAGAAATTATCCTCATGGAGGAATATAATTTGGAATCGACCAAGTGGACATGGGGGCTACGGAACCATCCTGGGGCACAGTACTCTGCAGTGGAATAGCATAATGCCAGAGATGATGATCGCAGTGTGGAAGCGCTCGCGCCCCATGAGGAGCTGGCCAGTCTTGCAATGATGTTATTCCTCGCACCCACCTTTGCTGCAGTTTTTATGAGATGTTCGTGAAATGACAGGGTGTGATCGAGAGTAACGCCAAGATAGACTGGCTGGGCTTCATGCCGGATTCTTGTATCGCCAAGCTGCACATTAAGCTCACGCGATGCCGAGGCATGGTGTAGATGGAAAACAGATGATACCGTTTTTGCAGTGCTAGGGATTAGTCGCCATTTTTTACAGTAATCAGATATCAGAGACATGTCTTTCATGAGTGTTTCCTCGAGGATGTCGAACTTGGATGCCTGAGTTGCACAGCAGATGTCATCAGCGTAGATGAACTTCCTTGAAGAAGTTTCTGGGAGGTCATTGATGTAAATATTAAATAGCGTAGGAGCCAGAACAGAGCCCTGGGGGAGGCCACTTGAGACAAGTCTCCATCTGTTAGACTTGTCACCCAGATGCACCCGGAATCTTCTGTTTTGGAGAAGAAACGATATAGTGTTGGCCACCCATGGAGGCAGGCATCTTGAGATCTTGACTAGGAGACCACGGTGCCAGACCGTGTCATAGGCTGCTGTGAGATCAACAAAGACAGCACCCGTCTTTAAATTCTTCTGGAATCCATTTTCAATGTAAGTTGAGAGGGCCAGGGCTTGTTCGCAGGTAGATCTTCCTGGGTGGAAACCAGCTTGGGCGGGTGATAGGAATTTCTCTGTAAGATGAGAAATACGTGACAGAAGCAGCCTCTCAAGGAGTTTGTAACACACGGAGAGGAGAGAAATTGGTCTATAGCTGGCGGCCAGTGTTGGGTCTTTCTTTGGTTTCAAAACCGCTATTATCTTCGCACGACGCCAAACTTTGGGCATAGACTCAGATTCCAAGATATGGGACAGGAATGAAGCGAGCCACTTCTTTGCTGTGGGACCCAGGTTAAGAATGAGTTCTGGGGTGATGTTATCATAGCCAGCAGCTGTTCCTGGTTTAACCCTCTTCAAAGCGTCTTCCAGTTCAGACAGTGTAAAGGGAGAGAGTTTTGGAGATGGACAAGATAACCGGAAGTGGGATGACCACTCATGGGAAATTTCTCTTTTCCAGACTGGGTCCATCTTAGCACGTCCAACTTGAGTTAGGTGACCGGCCACTGAGTTTGGAGATACGGGAGAATGGGAGACGGGAGGGGGTTGGCTACCGGCACCCAGACTGTGAAGAAGCTTCCAGGCCTTCCTACTTGAGTGGGTGAAGTTCAGACTTTCCGTGAGTTGTTGCCAGCGGGCTTGGCGTGCTGCATCCAGGGAGGCAATGAGATGGTCAGCCACATCTGGGTCGCCCGACTCATCATACTGCTTTAGTAGTTGCTAGCATTCAGCATCAAGACAAGGCATATAGTTAGCACATCTCCCATGAGGAATGGCTTGGGAAGCTGCTTTGAAGATGGCTTGGCGGAAGCGCCTGTAGGAATCTTCATAGGGGATAGAGTTAATTGGAATTGCAGGAATAGATTTGTTGGTAAGATCACTGAACAGATGCCAGTTTGCTTTCCGAAAGTTCCTTCTTAGT
Organism: Erinaceus europaeus; assembly: GCF_950295315.1. NCBI lineage: Eukaryota > Metazoa > Chordata > Mammalia > Eulipotyphla > Erinaceidae > Erinaceus > Erinaceus europaeus. The sequence continues at coordinate 25,798,873 of NC_080179.1, read as the reverse complement.
TTCTCCGAGCACAGAATGAGTGGGAGCTGGAGACCAATGTGGATGATAGCTGGGCGGTGATGACTGTGCGGGAAGATCTTGAGAATGTGTCTCGTAGCGGGAAAGGCTTGGCCTTTGACTGTGCTAATCCAGCACAGATCGGGTGACGAGTCTTTATTCCATCTAGCACTGTGAAAAGAGCCTGGCTGTTTGGGATCCTATAATAGGGAGAGGTCATTCGCTGAAGCCCAGTCAGCTAAGATAGAGCTGTCAGCACGAGTGGAGGATTATCCCCTGCACCATGATAAACAAGAGCTGAGCAGTGCTCTGGTAAAAAAAAAAAAAGAAAGAAAGAAAGAAAGAAAGAAAGAAAGAAAGAAAGAAAGAAAGAGAAGGCAGACCTTTAGAAGCCACTAGGGAAAAATAGAAACAGGCTGGGGGTAGGGGTTGATCAGTCACCACCCATATTCAGCTGAGAAGCAATTACAGAAGCCTGCCCTCCCATCTTCTGCACCCCATAAAGATCTTTGGTCCATACTCCCAGAGGGATAAAGAATAGGGAAACCTCCAGTGGAGGGGAGGGGATATGGAACTCTAGTGGCAGGGACTATGTAGAATTGTACTCCTTTATACCACAGTCTTGTCCATAATTATTAAGTCACTAGTAAAAAAAAAAAAAAAAGTAAACAAAAATGGCTATCAGCTTCCACATAAAGTTATCCATTTTTACTCAAATGGCCCATGTGCTTCTCTTGTATGTGTCCTTTCATTTTCCTCATTAAAAGTTTAAAATATCAAGAAAGAAAACCAAACTGTGAGGAATAGTTAAAGTTAGGGGGCATAAAAACCTTTAACAATAGAATAAAAATCATTCATTTGAGCCTTGTAAATACAAAAAAAAAAATGCTATAGGACATAAACACACTCAATGAAGCAGTTTAAAAAGACTATATTGTGTCCATCAGGGGAAGATGAATGGGGCTGGTGGTGATTATGATTATGAGTAGTCAAGCAAGGAAGTGAAGGACAACTGTAGAATGATTACATGGGTATGTGGAATATAGAGAACTGAAACATGAACTTTAAAAGTTTAAGATATATGTGTGTGTGCATTTTTTATATGACATAGTTGGACTTTTGGTGGTTGAGTCTTTTAAAACAAGTTTTTATTGAAGTAAGAATAATAACCATTAATATCTTTGGTCAGCATAAAGGTTAATTTATAAAAACCATATATACTTATTTATTTTGCTGAATAAATAATGAATATTGTATGTACATTTATAAAAAACATGTATGGTGGTCCGGCGCAGAGGCTGGCACAGTGGATAAAGCACTGTATTCTCAACCATGAGGTCCCTAGTTCAATCCCTGGCAGCACATAACCAGTGATACCTGGTTCTTTCTATCTCTCCTCCTATCTTTCTCATGAATAAATAAACTGATTTTTTTAAAATCCTGTATGTTTATAATTATATCCACATTTTTTTTCTTTTCCTCCAGAGTTATTGCTGGTGTTTGGTGCCTGCCTCACGAATCCACTGCTCTGGAGGGCATTTTTTCCCATTTTTGTTGCCCTTGTTGTTGTCTTTATTGTTATTGTTGCCATTGATGTTGTTGGATAGAACAGAGAAATCAAGAGAGGAGGGGAGACAGAGAGGGGGAGAGAAAGACACCTGTAGATCTGCCTGTGAAGTGACACCCCTGCGGTTGGGGAGCTAGGAGCTCAAACCCCGATCCCTGTGCTTTAAGCCATGTGTGCTTAACCTGCTGCTACCGCCCAAATCCCAATTATGTCCACATTTTTTAAAACTAGTGATTATTTTGTTGTAAAATTTCACTTGCTGCCATTGTAAAACTATATCGTTGCTTTTGCCATTGTTTCTTGATTTTCTACAGGTATGTTTCTTGCCGAACTGATAGAAAAATATTTTGTGTCCCCCACCCTGTTTCGAGTCATCCGTCTGGCCAGGATTGGTCGAATCTTACGTCTGATCAAAGGGGCCAAGGGGATCCGCACACTGCTCTTTGCTCTGATGATGTCCCTGCCTGCACTGTTCAACATCGGCCTCCTGCTCTTCCTGGTCATGTTCATCTACGCCATCTTTGGAATGTCCAACTTTGCCTATGTCAAGAGGGAAGTTGGCATTGATGACATGTTCAACTTTGAAACTTTTGGCAACAGCATGATCTGTCTGTTCCAGATCACCACTTCTGCTGGCTGGGATGGATTGTTAGCACCTATTCTCAACAGTGGACCTCCAGACTGTGACCCTGAGAAAGATCACCCCGGAAGCTCAGTGAAGGGAGACTGTGGAAACCCCTCTGTGGGGATTTTCTTTTTTGTCAGTTACATCATCATATCATTTCTGGTTGTGGTGAACATGTACATCGCTGTCATCCTGGAGAACTTCAGTGTGGCCACTGAAGAGAGTGCAGAGCCCCTGAGTGAGGATGACTTTGAGATGTTCTATGAGGTTTGGGAGAAGTTTGACCCGGATGCCACCCAGTTTATAGAGTTTGCCAAGCTGTCTGATTTTGCAGCTGCCCTGGATCCTCCCCTTCTCATAGCAAAGCCAAACAAGGTCCAGCTCATTGCCATGGACCTGCCCATGGTCAGTGGGGACCGGATCCATTGCCTCGACATATTATTTGCCTTTACAAAGCGTGTTTTGGGTGAAAGTGGAGAGATGGATGCCCTTCGGATACAGATGGAAGAGCGATTCATGGCTTCAAACCCCTCCAAAGTATCTTATGAGCCCATTACTACCACTCTGAAACGTAAACAAGAAGAGGTGTCTGCTATTGTTATCCAGAGGGCTTATCGACGCTACCTCTTGAAACAGAAAGTTAAAAGAGTTTCATCTATATATAAGAAAGACAAAGGCAAAGAAGATGAAGGAACACCTATCAAAGAAGATATCCTCATTGACAAGCTAAATGAGAATTCAACTCCGGAGAAAACCGATATGACACCTTCTACTACTTCTCCACCTTCATATGATAGTGTGACCAAACCAGAAAAAGAAAAATTTGAAAAAGACAAGTCAGAAAAGGAAGATAAAGGAAAAGACATCAGGGAAAGTAAAAAGTAAAAAAAAAAAAAAAATTAAAATAATAACAGAAGCAAATACTATCCCATTTTGTGATCAATTGTTTACAGCCTGTGATGGTGATGTATTTGTGTCAACAGGACTCCCCACAGGAGGTCTATGCCAAACGGACTGTTTTTACAAATGTATACTTAAGGTCAGTGCCTATAACAAGACAGGATCCTCTGGTCAGCGAACTGGAACTCAGTCAACCAGAGAAACAGCATTGACAGGAGGTTTCTGTTTTCACAACCAGCTGACACTGCTGAAGAGCAGAGATGTAATGGCTACTCAGACTATAGGAACCAATTTCAGTGGGGGGAGGGAAGTTCAATTTTTATGTAAATTCAACACATGTGACACTTGATAATAGTAGTTGTCACCACTGTTTTTGTTTTAACTACCGCACCTGCCATATTTTTACAAATGTATGCTGTGAATTTATCACTTTTTTTTTTTAATTCACAGGTTGTTTCCTATTATATGTGACTATTTTTGTAAATGGGTTTATGTTTGGGGAGAGGGATTAAAGGGAGGGAGTTCTACATTTCTCTTGTATAACTGAAGATATTTTAAGTGAAGGCATGCTGCACTTCTCATTCACACATGGGACAAAACATCATATCACAAAAGGAACGAGTTCTTGTTTCAGGATGTTTTTAGATTTTTGAGGTGCTTAAATTGCTATTCATGTTTTTAAGATGTCTCATTCAAAAATTTTAATGTGCCTGTAAATGTTCCATAGAATTCACAAACATTAAAGATTCGTTTTATTTTTACACAGTCCATTATATGTACATGTATATATGTATATATGTATATGTATGTGTATATACATATATATGTATGCACACAGAGACACCCATCACCACACAGTCATTCAGAGTCCTAGCAGCATGACTATAACATTTTTTGATAAGTGTCCTTTGGCGTAAAATAAAAATATCTGACCAGTCCTTTCTAAGAACCTGAATTGACCAAAAAAATCATCCCCCACCACCACTTTATAAAGTTGATTCTGCTTTTACCTGCAGTATTGTTTAGCCATCTTCTGCTCTTGGTAAGGTTGACATAGAATATGTCAATTTAAAAAATAAATAAATAAAAGTCTGCTTTGTAAATAGTAATTTTACCCAGTGGTGCATGTTTGAGCGAGCAAAAATGATGACTTAAGCACAGTATTTATTGCATCAAATATGTACCACAGTAAGTATAGTTTGCAAGCTTTCAACAGGTAATATGATGTAATTGGTTCTATTATAGTTTGAAGCTGTCACTGCTGCATGTTTATCTTGCCTATGCTGCTGTATCTTATTCCTTCCACTGTTCAGAGTCTAATATGGCAAGCCATATGTCAGTGGTGAAGTGAAGCAAATCGTTTTACCAAGACCTCATTTTTCATGTCATTAAGCAATAGGTTGCAGCAAACAATGAAGAGCTTCTTGCTTTTTATTCTTCCAATCTTAATTGAACACTATTGTTTAAAGGCCCAACTGTACAAACATGTTGCAAGCTGAGTAAATTTGTTGAAAATAAACGGTTAGAGTTTTCTAAGAAGCATATATAAATACTGTAAAAAGTTCATTTTATTTTATTTTTCAGTCTTTTGTACATAAAATGAGAAATTTAAAGTATCTTCAGGGTGATGTCACAGTCACTATTGTTAGTTTCTGTTCCTAGCACTTTTAAATTAAAGCACTTCACAAAATAAGAAGCAAAGACTAAGATGCAGTGTAGCTTTCTGCTATTTTATTAGTACTGTAACTTTGCACAAATTTCAGTGTGAAAGAAATCTCAGATTGAGTCCAACATCCATTTGCTTTTAAATAGTAATGCCTTACCATGAAAAGAGGCTTATGGAAAGGTCAGTGGATAATTTTGGCATTGCTTGAACTAGATGTTTCCACCTAGTCATTTTATTCACTTAATCACCAGTCTTTTCCAGTGTTTGTTTACACAAATAGATGTTATTCTTATTGACTCATAATGGCATTAGAACTGTATGAGATATGTCATGGGATCAAAGCTTTCTTTTACTCCACAAAACCAGGTAGTGAAGTTATATTAACAGTTTCAGCAAAGCATTTTGTTTCTTTCACAAGCAACATTAATTGTAGATTCTTTATACTAAAGCTATTGACTTGTAGTGTGTTGGTGAAATGCATGCAGGAAAATGCTATTACCATAAAGAACGGTAAACCACATTACAATCAAGCCAAAAGGATAAAATAATTGCTTTATTTAAAAGGTTTTTGTATTTAACTGTCCTGTCTTTGTTTCTATCTTTGAAATGCCATCTAAAGGAAATTTCTATCATGTAAAAATGATCTATCAAAAATAAATGTGAAGAATACACATTAAATATAATAATTCATCTTTAAATCTTTTCATGGAATGGAACTTAAGAATGTAATGGATATCTAGTTTTAATATGGACAAAAACCTAGATATGGTAATGGGTAGAGTAGTGGAAAGTTGCAAAAATTAATAAAAAAAAAATCAACTCACATGTAAAATTGTGTATCCTTTCTCTGTCATGTGTGTCTATTTTATTTTTTTTTAATTTTAGTTCATTCCCTTTGTACCTTGAATTTTATTTTTACTGTTCAGTGGATTTCCACTGTTACAGTTTTCTTTTTTTTCTCTATCAAATATCTTGCTTATTATAGTCTGTATACAAAGGCTGCATGTACTTAGGTCCCCAATAAGTTTATATTTTGTCAGTGATTGCTTCTACAATTTCCTCAGCAAAAAACTAAGCAAGCTTCAATTTCAATTCTTTATGACTCCACAATATGTAAGCAAAAATTCCAAAATAACACATATTTACTTTCACATTTAATTATGAATGGCTGGGTTACATTTCTCAGTCCTGACTTCATACTAGAATTACTACAGAAATTTTTTTAAGATGACAGTGCATGGAACAAGACCATATTTCTGATGCCAATTGATATTAAAAGTGGAAATCTAGTGACTTAAGGTCTCCATGCCTCTGTTCACAATAAGAAAGAAAAAAAGAAAAAAAAATCTACAAAAATGTATGTCTCCTTCACAGCATAATTATATGACCTATCTCATAGACAATGTGAGAGCCAGTGTGATGAAAGTTAGTGACTCTATCTTTTAGTGTGGTTTTGAGCTATTATTGGGGGGGGGGGCTTTTTTAGGCCAGTAGTTGTAGATAGGGAATCCGATCAGAATAGTGTAAACAGATTCTCAAACAGTACATATGCATTTACAAAACACACATGACACTATAATGCAGTGCATATTCGGTGAGTATGTTATATAAGGTGGTTTAGAAAGTGGCATAGACTCATAAAACAACCCCCAAGTGAAATTCTACCTACATTTTTGCTAAGGGTTATTAATCTGGTCCAGTGAAAGGCAGCTTTGGTTGGCCACCATGAAACATACACACTCTGTTTGTCTTTACAAAGTCACAAATACAAGCAGGAAAAAAAAAAAGTAATTTTCTTTTTCTTTTCAGGCACCTCATGGCCATGCATTTTCCTGAACTCAGTATAATATAAAATACTTTCAAAAAGAAGGTAAGGGGAGGTAAAGAATAGGGTGAGGATGGTGCATAAGGAGACAGAAAAAGAAGGGCATGGAAGAATAGAGCAAAGTCGGGGGTGGGTGAGAAGTGTATGTGTGTGGGAGAGAGTGTGCTTCATAAATTAACTTCTGAAAAAGAGTTATTTGCTGTTAACAACTACAAAAGTTTTGGGAGAAAGAAAAGGATATGAAAGAGAGATTTTAATTTTTTTTTTAAGCTGTCCACTTGTTAAATCTTGAATACAAACATGTTTTTCTTCCTGTTCTTTTGAGGGGAAAATTACCTGTGAAAAAGTTGAAGAAAATGGGCTAGATGTGGCACATCTGGTGGAGCCATGTGCAACCATGAATAAGAACTCAAGTTCAAGACCCTGGTCTCCACTTGCAAACAAGAAGTTTCACATACGGTGAAGCAGGGCTGCAACTACCTCTTTCTCTTTCCGTATCTCCTTTTTCCTCTCAATTTTTTTGTTTTTGGCCTACAAAATTTTTTAAAATAATAAGTATTTGAAAAAGAAGTTAAAGTAGGCATTATGCAAAAAAAAAAAAATTTTTTTTTTACTTTTTTTTTTCCTCCAGGGTTATTGCTGGGCTGGGTGCCTGCACCATGAATCCACCACTCCTGGAGGCCATTTTTCCCCCCTTAGTTCCCCTTGTTGTTGTAACCTCGCTGTAGCCACCATCATTGCCATTGTTGATGTTGTTGTTTGTTGGACAGGACAGAGAGAAATGGAGGAGGGGAAGACAGAGAGGGGGAGAGAAAGACAGACACCTGCAGATCTGCTTCACCGCCGTGAAGCGACTCCCCTGCAGGTGAGGATCCAGGCGCTCGAACCAGGATCCTTATACGCTGGTCCTTGCGCCCTGCTCCACGTGTGCCCAAGCCACTGCGCCACCGCCCAACCCCCACAAAAAAATATTTTTATAACTACATGGATTTTTTTCCTTTCATCTTGATTAGATATGTTCTTGAATGTCATATCAGCTTTGTAACAGAAGTTGAGGGGCCAAAGATTGTTCAAAGGAAGATTGTGGCCAAAGGCAAAAACTTTCTAAAGCCATGTCAAAGAATCTGGAATTTATTCTGTTGGTACAAAGGAGTGATTGATTGCTTTTGAAATATAGAATTGTCTATATCATCACTCATTCATGAAAATTCTCCACTTTTAACATTTCAAACACTTTTTTTTTAATTCTTCCCATTGAAAACCAGAGAAACTCCTATGTTGAATTTTTCTGAAGCTTGCTTCTGTTTCCTAAAATCTGCAAGTTTTATTGCTCTGTCTGGCTGATTTGCTAGGTTTGGGTATCAAAATAATTATGGTCTCATAAAACAAGTTAGAAAGTATTCATTCCTGCAATAATTTCTATGAAAATGGAATTATTTCTCCATTAATTATTGCTAGAATTCAAAAATCAACTGGAACATCAGTCTTCTTTTCTTTTCTTTTCTTTTTTTTTTCTTTTTCTTTTTAAGCAGAGGACTATTCAGCTCTGGCTGGTGGTGGTGTCAGGATTGAACTTGAGACCTCTGAGTATAATCAGTGTGCTAGCTCCCCAAGTTTCAGATTGGTTGTTTTGTAAGAAATCTTTGAAGGTTTTAACGTCTTTAATCAAGAAGAGTTGTTAGGGTCTTTTTTTTTTTTTCAGTTTTTATAGTTTGCGTTTCTGTAAGATTTTTTTTTTTAATCTATGTTGTTGAATTTACTGCAAAAATAATTAATACCGATCATTACTTTGCTTTTTTGTTCATGTATCATACTTTTTATGGTTTCATTTCTGGAACTGAAAACTTTTTATCTCTTTTTCATTTTTGAAAAATGCACTTAGTCTATAAGTTTTCTGCTAAGCATGACTCTGACACATCTTTTTTTTTTATTACATTTTGCATTTTTGTTTTGTTTTATTCAATATATGTCCACCAATGAACTTGTAAAAATAATAGTAAGGGCTTATCTTCATCCAGCTCCACATGTTTATATTTTTCTTATTCAAACCAGCCAGAAATTTTATATTTGTATTTCTTTAAGACTTTTTAACATTATTTAATTTGAGGGACCAGGTGGTAGCACACCTGGTCAAGTTCACATGTTACAATGCACAGGAACCCTGGTTTGAGCCATCAGTCCCCACCTACGGGGGAAAGCTTTTGAGAGTGGTGAAGCAGTGCTGCAAGTGTCCATCTCTCTTCATCTCTACCTTCTGTTTCCCTCTTGATTTCTGGCTGTCTCTATCCAATAAATAAATAAATAAATAAATAAATAAATAAAATTAAATTTTTTTAAAAAAAAAGCCAATAGTAGGGAGTCCGGCGGTAGCGCAGCGGGTTAAGCGCACGTGGCGCAAAGCTCAAGGACTGGCAGAAGGCTCCCGGTTTGAGCCCCCTGCTCCCCACCTACAGGTGAGTCGCTTCACAGGCGGTGAATTGGCTCTGCAGGTGTCTATCTTTCTCTCCCCCTCTCTGTCTTCCCCTCTTCTCTCCATTTCTCTCTGTCCTATCCAACAATAACGGCAGCAATAGCAACAATAATAACTACAACAATAACGACAAGGGCAACAAAAGGGAAAATAAATAAATAAATATTTTGAAAAGTCCAATAGCAACCCCTCTAGCTTAATTTTCTTTTAATTTTATAGGACAGATAGAAAGTGAAAAGGGAAGAGGATAGAGAAAGAGAGAGAGAGAGAGAGACCTTCAGCACAGCTTCACTGCTTGTGAAGCTTTCCCCCTGCAGATAATGAGCAAACTCAGTGCTCTTTCTTTCTCTCTTTTTAAAATTTATTTGTTATAGGATAGATACAGAAAGAAATTTAGACAGAGAGGGAGAAAGACAGAGACGTCTACAGACCTGCTTCATCGCTCATGAAGCTTTCCCTCTGAAGGTGGGGACCAGGGGCTTGAACCTATGCTCTTGCACACTGGAATGTGTGTGCTTAACCAAATGTACCACCACCTGACCCCCAGTGCCATTTCTTTATGCAAACACAAAGTCAGAAGTAGAATTAATAATTAATTAATAAGGACTTATTGATGTATTCTTTGGATTTACTATATGTACTATTATATCATCTGCAAATAATGACAGTTTTACTCCTTTTCTTCTAAAACTGTATCCCTTTATTTCCTTTCTCTTACCTAATTGCTATGGCTAGGACTTCCAACGCTATGTTAAATAGTAGTGACAATAGTGGGCAGCCCTGTTTTATACCTCATCAAAGTAGAAATGTTTTTAGTGTCTTACCATTGAGTATGGTGTTGGCTGTAGGTTTGCTGTGTTTAATTGCATTAGTAGAAGGAATATGGATGAGCTTATAATTATTGTTATCAAATTCTCTTCTTATGCTAGCATAAATTCTCTTGCAAAATGTGTATTTCAGGAAATCATATTCTGATATATCCTGGTTAGGTTTTAAAATTTGTGACCTTTCAAAAAGATGAACACTGGATTACTGTATGGTCTAGTGATTCCTTTTCTCTGTATGTAACAAAGAAAAATGAAAATGTGCACACAAAACTAGTACATAAATATTTTTTTATATTTTTATGATCTTTATTTATTTATTGGATAGAGCGAGCCAGAAATCAAGAGGGAAGGGGGTGGATAGAGAGGAGGAGAGACAGAGAAACACTTGCAGCACTGCTTCACCACTCGTGAAGCTTTCCCCTTGCAGGTGGGGACCAGGAACTTGAACCTCGGTCCTTGCATATTGTAACATGTGCGCTCAACCAGGTGTGCCACCACCCAGCCCCTACATAAATGTTTATATGGGGACTTTTCACAGAAGTAGAAATTTATTTTATTATGTTTTAAATATTTTATTTATTTATTAATGAGAAAGATAAGAGGAGAGAGAGAACCAGATATCACTCTGGTACATGCGTTGCTGGGGATTGAACTCAAGACCTTCTACTTGAGAGTCCAATGCTTTATCTACTGCACCACCTCCCGGACCACAGAAGCAGAAATTTAGAAATGATCCAAATGTCCATAGATGGAAAAAGAGACTTAAAAATGACTAACTACATACAATCAAATATTATTTAACAGTAAAATGTAATGAAACACAGATTTGGACCACTACAACTTAGATTAGCTTCAAAAACATTGTGCTAAATGAAAACACAAAAATTCATGATTCCCTATATAGTTAGTATGTACTCACAGTAAGCTGTTCATAGAGAAAGAATTAGAACTGCCAGGAAGTAAGGAAGTACAGGACAGGGAGTGACTGAACAGTGCTTTTGTCAAGTTTCTTATAAACTAATTAAAAAGTTACGAAACTAGAGAGCATTGAGGTGTATATAACACTGTGCTCTTTACCGTAATAGTTGTTTTAATTTTAGCTTAAGATACACAAAATAGTTCATTTTATTTCAACCCTTTCCACTAGGAGGAGCTACTTCCATTAGTATTATACAGGAGAGTTAGCCTTGCACATACATCTTTCTGCTTATTTTGCTTCCATTTAGATTTAGAAAATAAATAGAAATAAATGACCTTTTGGAAATATTCCTAAAAAGAAAACTTTATATTTGAATTAAATTCTTACAAAAAATTTCTATAGTACCCTTATTAAGATTTTTTTCCTTTGAGCATAGGAAACCTAATAGTTCATAAATTAAACAAATGTGAGTAAATTCTGAAGGTAAGAAATGGATGATATGAAGCATTTTTACAGTCTCTCATAAAGTGGAATGAGTAAAATACCCAAGCATTCATATCTATCGCATTACTACTATTAGAACAAGAAATTAAAAGATTTTTATCTGTGTTGACATGAGCACAGTAAAATTTGGCTGACGACCTTAGTTCATGCCTTACACTTTTTTCTTTGATTTATAAAATAATTTATCCTTTATTAATTGTAAAGCTACATTTGCTCAAATTGTATAAAGAATAAAATTGAGTAATAGTCCTGAACCACAATCAAGAATCTTAACAAACTTATATATATACAAAGTTTGTGGGATACTTAATTTTCAGTTTTAAAACCATGTAATAAGTTAGTCTGCTCATAAAGAAAATGTCTTCTAATTATAAAAAAAAACAGTAACAGAGAAATAATAATGGAAACATAGTTCCTTAAATAAAGTCTTTTGATTTTCTTATTTAAACAGTAAGAGAAGCAACTTACAGCATCCATGTGTAAATTTATAAAAATCATCAGTTAGATTGTGTTTTTTTTCTCCTCCCATGAAATACAAATAGAAAGCAACACTTTCCTAAGGAATCAGTTAACAAAGACCTTATTCTAAGCAAAATGAGAAAAATACTACTATGTAGCTATCTATGAAACAAGATGCAGGCTTTTTAGTGTAGAGAGTTTTGTGCAAGTCTCTCTCTGGAATCTGGGTAAAGAACTTAAAATCCAGAAACATGAGCTCACTTGAGCTTAATTATAGGCCTTTTCTCTCAGGTAAATGTGGAAATATACCAGAATGTACTGCCTAGACAATGTAAAAATAAATATAGTTTTTTTTTTCCAAGACATTTCAAGTCAGTCCTTCTAAAACCCAACAAACAAAACACCCTTTAGACATCTCTATAAAATGACTTTCAGATATTGGTTTGCATAATGCTTTCCACTTGCTAAGTGACACAAATGAAGTAGTAGGTCAAGCAAACATACTATCTCATAGTGTCTTTCTTCCTTCCTGCCTGCCTGCCTGCCTGCCTTTCTTATTGATTTACAAAATTTACATGTATTTTCTCTTTTCAAGTTCATGTGTTTCAATTCTCTGTATTCCACTTATGGGTGGAATTATCCCATAGTTATCCTTCACTTCCTTACTTAGTTCACTAAGCATAATCACTGCCAGTTCTATTTATTTTATTTATTGATTATTCCATTGAGTATATGTCCCTTGACTACTCTTTCTTTCTTTGTGTATTTATAAGATACAAATTAGTAATTTTTATTCCATTGTTAAAGGCCTTTTTGTCCCCCACCACTACCACCACCAATTTACCTATGTATTCTTCTTAGGGTTCCCACCCACCAACCTATATTTTAAACTTTGAATAAAGAAAATGAAAAGACCCTGGTTCGAGCCCCCAGCTCCCTACCTACAAGGGAGTTGCTTCACCAGCGGTGAAACAAGTCTGCAGGTGTCAATCTTTTTCTCCTCTTCTCTGTCTTCCCATCCTCTCTCCATTTCTCTCTGTCCTAATCCAATAGCGACGACATCAATAATAAAACAAGAGTAACAAAAGGGAATGAGTAAATAAATAAATAAATAAATATTTTTTAATTTTTATTTATTTATTTTTATATATTTCTTATTTTTTACTTAAGAAAGGATTAATTAACAAAACCATAGGGTAGGAGGGGTACAATTCCATACAATTCCCACCACCCAATCTCCATTTCCCATCCCCTCCCCTGATAGCTTTCCCATTCTCTATCCCTCTGGGAGCATGGACCCAGGGTCATTGTGGGTTGCAGAAGGTAGAAGGTCTGGCTTCTGTAATTGCTTCCCCGCTGAACATGGGCGTTGACTGGTCAGTCCATATTCCCAGTCTGCCTCTCTCTTTCCCTAGTAGGATGGGTCTCTGGGGAAGCGGAGCTCCAGGACACATTGGTGGGGTCTTCAGTATAGGGAAGCCTGGCCAGCATCCTGATGACATCTGAAACCTGGTGACTAAAAAGACAGTTAACATACGAAGCCAAACAAATTGTTGAGTAATCATGGACCCAAAGCTTGGAATAGTGGAGAGGAAATGTTAGGGGGGTACTCACTGCAAACTCTAGTGCACTTTTGCTTCCAGGTATATATTTTGCACTAGTTTATCGATACGTGTGAACATACGCTCTCTCGCACAGAACCTGGTCTATATCTAGGTTTTGGGACTTTGTTAGAAAGTGAACCACCTGGGATGGAATTAGAGAATACTATGAAAGGAAAGGTCTCACCCGAGTAATGAAGCTGAAGGGTTGTCATTCCACACCTTCTTCTTCTTCTAGCGATTGCCACACCTTCTTCTTCTTCTAGCGATTGCCCTTCCTCAGTAGCCAGTCAACAGGTCAGGTTGAAAGCTGTCAGGAGCTGCTTGTTGCTGGCTTTGAAAGTGACTGGGATCCATGTGGATTCAGTCGGCTAGGAAGGATCGTCAGTTTCCCCAATGAATGGGTACTCACGGGATGCACCACGAGAAGGTCGATCCAATGCATCCCATTCCACACCTGAAGTCTCTGGACACAGTCTGAGCTGAAGCATGTTGAGGTGGCAATCGTTGTGTTGGTTAGGTTGTGATGGGCAGATGCAATATTATTTGATATGGATTGGGAGAGGCATACTGGAAAGTGGGCCCTATCCAAGGGTTCCAGGACTGGGGGAAGTAGAGGCTCTATAGTGGAGATGTGAGGTTCCTGATGTCTTAGGGTTCAAAAAGACAATCGATAGTTAATGTTATCATCACATTGTTTGGTAATTGGGTTAACTTTGAAAAGTCCTTTTGTTAGGGTTTGCTGTACAGTACCCAGTATCTTGTATATAGCTGTGCTATTGGTTGCTTCTGATCTACTTGGTCTAGGCTTTTGAGAGAGTCTGCATATCAATTACACAGCCTATATATTGAAAAGATTCAGTTTGTGTTTTGAAAAACTTCGAGACATACAATTAATTTTCCCCCTCTCGTATTAATTAACTAGTGATTTTTATGACTACATTTTGCTAGGAGTGTACATAAACACCATTCCCACCACCAAAAGACTGTGACCCATCCCTCCCACCCACTCCCACCCCCCACTGGCCCAGGAAGCTGCATGTCTACCCCTCGACACAGGGTTTTTACTTTGGTGCCCTACTTACAATTTGGTCAGGTCCTGCTTTTAGTTTCCCTTTCAGATCTTCTTAGTCAACTTCTGTTGATGAGTGGGATCATCCCATACTCATCTTTATCTTTCTGACTTAGCTCACTTAACATAATTCCTTCTAGCTCTGTCCAAGATGGGTCAGCGAAGGTGGGTTCATTGTTCTTGATAGCTGCATAATATAAATAAATAAATATTTTTTTAAAAAAAGAAAATGAAAATGAAAAGACATGCATCAGAGAAGCATGTGGGCCATTTAGACAAAGATGGCTGGCATCATGTGGAAACTGACTCCCATTTTTATCTACTTCTAAGGCCCAGTCTTCACAGCCTTTCTATGCCACACCTATACCAATTACAACATGTGGGTGTCCTTTTTACTCTTTCTTCTCAGATAAGGGAGACAGGGCCTGGCTTCCTCAGGTGGTCTTCAAATTGTCTTCCATCTAGGCAAAGGGGAAAAAACAATGGCCCCTGGTTAGAAACATTCCAAGTCCTGGCAGGTCTGAGATTCAGAGCCCTTTGGACTAAAATTATTTTGGTGAGTGCAGATGGAGAGTTCCAGCTTTTGTAATTGATTCTTTGCTGAGCATGGACATTGGCCCTTCAACCCATGCCCTCAGCCTGTTTCTATCTTTTCTTAGAAGTTAAAATTATGGAGTGGTCTCTCCAGAGGACTACCCCAGTAGGGAAAGGTAGAGACAGGGTAGGGGTATGAATAGAACTGTCAACACACAGGCCTTGCAGAGTAGCAATTACTGGAGTCAGACCTACCTTCTGTGCCCTGTAGAGATCTTTGGTCTATATTCCCAGAAGGAATGGATAGGATGGGTTATGCCACTCTGGTGCTGGGAATTATATGGATTGAACCCCTTTTTTAATATTTATTTATTTCCTTTTTGTTGCTCTTGTTTTTATAGTTGTTGTAGTTATTATTGTTGTTATTGATGTCGTAGTTGTTGGATAAGACAGAGAAATGGAGAGAGAAGGGGAAGACAGATAAAGGAGAGAAAGACACCTGCAGACCTGCTTCACCACTTGTGAAGCGACTCTCCTGCAGGTGGGGAGCTGGGGGCTCCCTTACGTCTGTCCTTGTGCTTTGGGCCACTTGTGCTTAACCCGCAGTGCTACTGCCCAACTCCCGGATTGTACCCCTCTTAATCCACAATCTTGTAGATCATTATCAAATCACTAGTAATACTTAAAAAAAAATTTGAAAAATAAGAAAACCCAAAGCAGATCATGGACTGGGTTTGGTGTATTGCACCAAAGTAAAAGACTCCGGGGTGGGTGGAAGGTTTCAGATCCTGGAACATGATGGCAGAGAAGGACTTAGAGGGGCTTGAATTGTTATGTGGAAAACTGAAAAAATGTTGCATAGGTACAAACTACTATATTTTATTGTTGATTATAAACTATCAACCCCCCCCCCATAAAGGAAAAAAAAACTGGAGTGGTGAAGTCCAGGGACACACTGTCAAGATCATCTGCTCAGGTTGGTCAGGATAGGAACATGGTAGCTGAAAGGCAGTACAGTATAAAATAGGACAAAATGTAGAGACCAAAAAGTAGGATTAGAGCCAATAAGAATAGGACCTAGGGAGCCAGGGCAGTAGAGCAGCGGGTTAAGCACACGTGGTGCAAAATGCAACCACCAGCATAAGGATCCCAGTTTGAGCCCCTGGCTCCCCACCTGCGGGGGAGTTGCTTCACAAGCCTGAAGCAGGTCTGTGGGTGTCTTATCTTTCTCTCCCCCTCTCTGTCTGCCCCCTCCTCTCTCCATTTCTCTCTGTCCTATCCAACAATGATGACATCAATAATACAACAATAAAATAACAAGGGCAACAAAAGAGAATAAATAATTATTAAAAAAAAAAGAAAGAAAGAATTGGACCTCTAGGATAGAGAGAAGCTAGATGTCCATCTAGGTATGTTCCTAGGAACCCAGGGCCTTAGTAATCTTTCCTGGAGCTTAATAGCTAACATTAAAGTGGACTAGAAATATTATTTGAAAGAATGATGCCATAGTGGAGAATAATGAAAAGCAGTTTAATTGTTTAGTATTTTTTAGAATCTTCAAGGAAGGAGTACCTTTATAAAGTGAACAAACTACTTGCCAAACAAGCAACTTGTGGTTATTCCCAGAAGACAGAGAGGGGGAGAGAAAGATAGACACTTGCAGACCTGCTTCACCGCCTGTGAAGCGACTTCCCCTGCAGGTGGGGAGCCGGGGTTCGAACCGGGATTCTTATGCCGGTCCTTGCACTTTGCGCCACCTGCGCTTAACCCATTATGCTACAACCTGACTCCCACCCACAAGATTTCCATGCTCATTAATAATTGAAAAGGTGAACTTTTTAGAAGACACCTTCATCCATTTCTCTCAGTTTTAATGTCTTCGGAGCAGCTACCTTTATATGTCTGATCTCTGAGAACCTTGTGATTCTAAATTTATGTGGATGGGTAATAAAGGCAAACTCCCTTCTCCCCCCCCCCCACCCGCCCCACTCCACACACGTACACTCTACGAAGGAAGGAAACAAAATGAAGATAGGAAGTAAAGAAGGAAAAAGGAATTACAAAACAGCTGGGGGTGGGGAAAAGGCTGAGTGAGGCACACTGGATTACACATATCACCATGCTCAATGACCTGGTTTCAAGTGTTGGTCCTCAACTGCTAGTGAAGCAGTGCTGCAGGTGTCTCTCTTCCTCTCTCCCTCTCTATCTCCCCCTCCTTTCCAAATTTTCTTTGCCCCATCAAATGAAAAGAAAGAGCAGAAGGAAGGAAGGAAGGAAGGAAGGAAGGAAGGAAGGAAGGAAGGAAGGAAGGAAGGAAGGAAAGAAGGAAGAAGGAAGGAAAGACGGAAGGAAGGAAGGAAGGAAGGAAGGAATTTCTTTTAAAAAGCAATTGGGGGAAAATATTTCTAGAAAGTGTTAGACATTTGTTCTACAACCTCTATGGTCTATTGTATACTTAGGGGGAAATAGAACAAACTTCAATTTAATTTTTTAAAGGTGTAAATTTTTAAGAAAAAATACCTAGCCTACTTAGAATTCAGATTTTTCTGCTCATATTTAGCCTTTTTTTGGGGGGGAGTCAACATTAATTAAAACTAACATACTGACTCACTACTCATGAGAAAGTCATGTGAGTTCAAAAACCATTTTAATGTCTGATCTTCAAGGAATAGAGAGACAAACCACTGGTTCACTATAATGGGTTTGTTTCAGTTCACCTGTCTATGACTTAGCATTCAGAGTACTTTTTAAAAATGCATTTTTCTCTACAGATATTAAATTGCATACTTACAGTTCTTTCTCATTACATTTAACAGATATACAAATTTCAGTCAGAGTTTGGTACAAATGATCTAAGTATCAGATACTTACAATGGAATAATTTTTTTATATTAAAATTGTTTCATATTAAAGGGTTCCAGAATAATTCACTATGGCTCAGATTGTTTTGAGCTCATAGCATCTGAGTTTCCTGGAAGAAAGTGCTTATCTTCCTTAAAACAGAGCTTCCCAGAGGGTCAGGCTATAGTGCAGTGGGTTAAGCACAGGTGGTGCAAAATACAAGAACCAGTCTAAGGATCCCAGTTTGAGCCACTGGCTCCCCACCTGCAGAAGGGCTGCTTCCCAAGCCGTGAAGCAAGTCTGCAGGTGTCTTATCTTTCTCTCCTCTCTCTGTCTTCCCTTCCTCTCTTGATTTCTCTCAGTTCTATTCAACAACAACAATAATAACTACAACAGTAAAAAAAAAAAAAAAAGCACAAAAGGGAATATTTTTTAAAATCTTAATAAAAAAAAGTACTTCCCAAAAGACCTTTATAGTGACAAATCACCTCCCAAAGAGCAATTTTAATCTCTTCTTGGAAAACGGAAGTCAACATCACACCTAAGTGGACACTGAAATAAGCTATCATATCTCCCATCTGCTCTCTTAAAATCCTGCTTATCTTTCAAGGAAAAAACATTTGCTGTTTCATATGTGTGCTTTTCACCTTTCTTCTAAGAAGTCCTTTGTTCTTCCAAAAATGCCCCTCTGTCCATCTACTCATTAAAAAAATCAGGGGCGAGGGTGGGAAAAAAAATCAATTATATTTTTATTTCTATATTATTAGATAAAGACAGAGAGAACTTGAGAGGTGAGGGGGGAGGAAGAGAAACAAAGAGACAACTGCAGCTCTACTTCACCACTCATGAAGCTTTCCCCCTGCACATAGGGACCAGGGGCTTGAACCCAGGTCTTGCACACTGTAGTGTGTGCACTTACCCAGGTACACCACTGCCTGACCCAATTAGCAGTATTTAATGTTATCAAATTTGAGGTAATTGAAATGGGCACTACTGAAATTAAATAAGCAACATGAATGGCAAACGCTAGAAGAAGAAGCAACATGAATTATGTTATGGAGGATTGGTTAATTTTTTTAGTATGTGTCATTGTTTATAAAAACATTTTGACCTGTTATTTTATAATGTTTAAGTTCAGTTTACTTAAGTGCAGGGGTTTCTCTTAGTATCTTAGTAGACAGAAAAAGATGCAAGTCATTGTCTGTGTGGGGGCGCAGTAGATAAAGCATTGGACTCTCAAGCATGAGGTCTTGAGTTCAGCATATGTACCAGAGTGATGTCTGGTACATTCTCTCTCTCTTCCTATCTTTCTCATTAATAAATAAATAAAAGGTTTTTTTTTTTTTAAAGAGAGAAAGAAAAAAGAAAAAGATGCAAGTCCAAATAGGAAAAAATATGCCTGCTGTTTAGCTTTGCTCATTAAGTCATTCTATACATTCTACACTCTCTGATCTCCACCTTAAGAATTTTGTCAAAATTCAGGCAAGTTTTAGTCTTCCCTGATGTCCCTGATGTTGATACATTTTCTTATATTCTAATCAAGTGTTAATTATATTTTAAACAATGTTCCAAGACTTGCTGAAATCCTTTTGAAGATTTTAAGTCAAGGAAGAAAATGTATCTTCTAACTTTCTGCAGATTTTTTAACAAAAGTATGTAATTATAGAAATATGCTTTTGTAAATGCTCTTTGTATTTGTAATCCACATTTATTTCAAAAAATATTTTTCTTTTATTGATCAACATTTTGGGTTTGATGGCTCATTTCTCTTAATTAGGTTGGAAAAAAGCTTACACTAATAATTGGAAGTACATTATCTTGACCATTTTCAAGTGGTCAGTTGTAGTTACATTTTTTTCAGTTTCTGCAATTGCTGTTCTTTCTTACTAAGCCACTAGTCCATTTCTTAAGGCTTAGGTCAGTATAGGCTAGAACAAAAATCCACAGGTCTACCTAAATGAGTCCCAGTGGACTGAGATCTGTTGTAAGAAAACTTACATGGAAATATTGCCATTGCTGTCAGTTCCTTCTCCATGTTCCAGGCCTTCTATATCTCCCCCAGCAGGTGATTCATGAATTCCCTTGACTGTCAACTAATTTTGAGAGGAAAGTAAAGTTTAATATAAAAAAATTTAATAGGTAAAGTTTAATGTCTTTATTAGTTTTCAGACATTTACAAAATATTTTTATTGAGGAAATTTTGTATTACAGATCTGTTTTCTCCCAGTTACGGTTTCATATATCCCAGGATATGCACTAGTATACTTTCTCCAAGGCTGAGGAGATAGCATAATGGTTATGCAAAAAGACTTTTGTGCCTGAGACAGCAGACGTCCCAGGTTCAATTCCTAATACCAGCATAAGGCAGAGATGGACAATGCTATGGTAAAATAAATAAATAAATAAATGTTTAAAAAGAACACCTCTTCCACCACAAAGTGAACACTCTGCCCTTTATCTCCTACCTTTTCAGAGACCTCACATCTGCCAACAAAGACCAATGGTTGATATATGTTTCACCTGCCTATTCTTCCATGGCCTAAATTCCACATATGAATGAGACCATCTAGTATTTTCTCCTCTTCTCCCTTCTACCTGTTCATATCCATTTCCATCATATTGTAGCAAACAGCAAAATTTCCTCTTTTCTGAAAACCAAGTAGCATCCCACATAGGAAATATAACATAACTTCCTTATATACTCATATGTTGTTGGGCTCTTGGTTTGTTAACAGATTTTCCTATTGTATATGAGGCTGTACTGAACATATGGGCTGCATGTTATCTTTTGTGTTTCTTAGATATCCAGTAAAAGAAATACTAGACTTATGGCAAATCTATTTTTCTTTTTTTAAAAAAAATCTCTATACTATTTTTTCCATAAAGTTTGGATCCATTTACCTTCCAGGTACAACTTCCTCAGCATTTGCTGTCTCTGGTGTTTTTAATGTTGGCTGTTCTCACAGGAGAAAGAATTTCAGTATTGTATCAATTTGCTTTTCTCTGACGATTTAAAAGTGATCATGAGCATTTTTTCATGAGTCTTTTTTCATTTATCTGGTGGCCATCTTTAAATCTTCTTTGGTGAAATGGCTTTTCACCCTCTTCTCCCCAGTTTTTGATGGGGCCATTTGTTCTTGAATTTAATTTTGGTTAGTAAGGCTTTATCAAATGTCTGTTCTGTGGCTATTTTGTCTCACTCGGTAGGATGTCTTTTTGTTTCGATGATAGTTCTCTTTGCTGTACAGAAACATTTTAAATTAATGCAATATTATTTGTCTAGTTTTTGTATTTGTGTCCTTGCTGTAGGACTTGAATCTCTGAAGCCAGTATCATGGAATGTGTCTGCCTGTTTTTGTTCATTTGTTTGCTTTCTTGTGTTTGCTTTTCTTCTTCGATTTATTTTAAGGTTTTGAGTTTTACCTTCAATTCTTTGATTAATTTTGAGTTAACTTCTGTGTGTGATGTAAGATCAGTGGTGATCTAGTTTCATTCTTCCGCATGTGGCTGTCCAGTTTTTCTACTGTGGCATTATTTTTGCCATTTCGTTGCCTTAACTCATTTTTCATTGTTTAACTGTCCATATACATGAGGCTTTATGTCTGGGCTGTCAACTCTATTCCATTGATTTGTGCTTCTTTATTTATCCTAATACCATGTTGCCTTGATTCTTGGGGGAAGGGGTGTCCCTGTTATTTTCTTTCCCATCTTTAGTAGATTTCTTGAATAACTCACCTTGCAGAATGGCGTCTGTGGTCCTGTTTATGCTTAATAAATTTCAATTCTTGATTTCCATCCACGTCTACTGAATCTGAGTATCTGGGGGCTGGAAGGGGGTAATAATCAGTTTTTAAATGTACTTTGGGACAGGATGGTGGCACAGATTCCCATGCCTGAGGTACCAGGTTCAAGTCCTGGCTCCACACCTACAGGGGGGAACTTCATAAGCAGTAGAGCAGGGCTGTGGCTCCCCTTTTTTTCCCTTTCTATTTTATTTGATAGGAAGAGAGAAATTGATAGAAGAGGGAGAGATAGAAAGATAAACATCTGCAGGTCACAGACCTACTTCACCGGTCACTACTGACATGTCCCATTTGCGGATGGGGAGCCTCTGTGGGGAGCAAGGGCTCTAAACCAGGTCCTTGTAAATGGTAACCTATGCACTCAACCAGACACACCAACTGCCCAGACCCCTGCTGTTGCCTACCTTCTAGTCTCTCCCTCTCTATTTCTCTGTCTCTATCAGAAAATAGGTGGTCACTAGAAAGGATGATGTTAAAACTATACAGGCACAGAGACCCATCAATCTGGTTAATAAAAACAAACAAATAAACAGATAAAACAATCTTGCAGGAAGTGACAACTTGCCTTGAATTAGTGATTTCAGTAGAAAGGAATGTATTTGCATCAAAATAATCTTGGGGTGGTTGTTGCAAATAGATTAGGATACTATATTCCACTCAAAACAACTAACCCCAAATCTCATGGGGGTATAAACTAAACTTGGCTTTTTAAGTGATTTTTCATGCAGAGCCAAGTACAGAAATCACTGCAATTTATATCATTGAACTGAGTTTGTACCTTTCTTTTATCTCTCTCAAAATTCTGTTGCTGACAAGCTTTTCAAGTTCTCTGTGTTTCTTGATTTTGATCTGTTCTCAAATTGCAGATCTCTGGCCAGCCGCAAAGGAATCACCCAAGAAATACTGAAATACAAATTCTCAGATTAAGCAACATACTGACTCAGGACCTTTGGGGATAGAGCTGAAAAATTTGTGCTCTCACAAAGGCTGCCTGTAATTCTAATTCACATTTAGGTTTGAGACGGTTGGGTGAAGTCAAATAATGAAAATCACTTGTCCTGATCTTTTTATCTGGGGTGGGATGGAAGACTTTATAATACATGTTTTCATATTTTAAATCATGCTTAATCAATCAAAGGTTGTATCAATGACACTGAAGGCAAGCTCCCGCTTTCTTTTTTGTGTTTCCCACTAAGCTGTGTGCTGCAGATGTTGGCAAGCATGTCATCACTTAAAATATTTGCATTAGGGGAGTCTGAGATTAGAATTGAGGAAATCTTTTAAGGTTCAATTCTCACAAATACTTCCTCCCTTCCAAAGGCCTTGTGCCAGTCCATAATTTCCCAGCAGATGTTTTCCATTATACTGCTACTGGGTCATGACAGACTCTCCACGATTTTCAGTTGCCATGACAACCACATTTTTTGGTCTGCAGAGAATAGTATACAGCGCAGAGGTGCACATTTTCTGTTAGTAATGGAAATGTTGAGCCATCAAAGGAATTGAATAGGTAGACAACTGTACATTTGACACCTCAGCAGTAAATTCAAAGGATCATATTTACTATACATGTGTTGATCCAGTGGACATTGTATTGTTTCCATTAAATTTTCTAGACAGATAAAGATCCTCCAGTAAACATACAAGTTTTTTAAATTATAAAAGGCTGGGAGAAATGTTTTATTACTATTGCCCTATTTTTTCATTTAGGAGGAAACAGTTTCAGGAAAAAAGCAGGCATACATACTAGTTTTTTTCTATTCAATGGTTTAACATTCATATTAAGTGTACATTTCTCTTGGTCACTTACTACAAAAAAAATGAAAGCTGGTAGTAATTTGCAAAACATTGGCGATTTAAAAATGTAAATTGCAAACAATATATGTATCATCTAATCGTTCATGATTTCATCTAAGATCATATTATCTAGGGTGTTGTTAGTTTTCACATACACAAAAGTGTTATGGCAGAATGTTCTTAGACATGTTCTTTGGATAAATCAGCCAATTATGATTTTTATGTCATTAGAAAGCTTTACTTTCTTTTATTTACTAATACATGCCTAGACACGAAAGTGTTGTCTGAAGTATTATTAAAATGTATTGAAATCATGTTCTTTATAGTTGATTTATAAGCAATATGAAAATAAAGGAATGTCCAGCAATGGCATTTCACTAAGTTATGGTAACAGCTTTCAGTACTAGGTTCCAGGAAGTGTGAGTATGCATGTATCTAGTAAACTGTGAAATCGATTATAACACTATTAGGATTAAGCTCCACTTTTTTGCTCGTTTTCCAATACTTTCATAGTCTTTTTAAAATTATTTTTATTTATTTATTGAATAGAGACAGCCAGAAATCAAGAGTGATCAGGGTGCTAGAGAGGGAGAGAGACTGATAGACACCCGCAGCACTGCTTCACCACTCGCAAAACTTTCCCCCTATAGGTGGGGATGCGAGGCTTGAACCTGGGTCCTTGCACATTGTAATATGTGTGCTCAACCAGGTGGGCCACCCCTCAGCCCCTACTTTAGTAGTCTTTGAAATAATTTTACGTAAGTAATATCACCTATATGCATCACACTATGAACAAGATAGATAGCATAATTGTTATGCAAGAAGACTTTAATGTCAGGGGCCAGGTGGTGGCGCACCTGGTTGCGCCTACATGTCACAGTGCTCATGGACCGGGGGTTAAGCCCCCAGTCCCCACCTGCAAGTGGAAAGCTTTGCAAGTGGTGAATCAGGGCTGCAGGTGTCTATCTGTCTCTCTCCCTTCCTAGTACCCCCTTCCCTCTCAATTTCTGGCTGTCTTTATCCAGTAAATAAATAAAGATTAAAAAATAAAAATAATAAAAAAGAAGACTTTAATGTCTAAACCTCTCAGTTCACAGATTCAATCTCCAGTGCCAAATATAGTCAAAACTGAGCAGTGTCCTAGCTTAAAAAAAATAATATTAACAGTAATATGTTCCTTTAGTGGCCTTCTTTTCTCAATAACAGACTTCAAAAGTATTTTACTTGGTATTTTCCTTTTTCTTTTTTTTTCTTTTTTTGTGCCTCCAGG
The DNA here is from genome assembly GCF_950295315.1 of Erinaceus europaeus. NCBI lineage: Eukaryota > Metazoa > Chordata > Mammalia > Eulipotyphla > Erinaceidae > Erinaceus > Erinaceus europaeus. The sequence goes on along the minus strand of NC_080179.1, from coordinate 25,774,196 downwards.
GTTATTGCTGGGGTTCAGTGTCTGCACTATGAATCCACTTCTCCTGGAGGCTATTTTTCCCCTTTTGTTGCCCTTGTTGTTTATCATTATTGTTATTATTATTACTGCTCTCGTTGTTGCTGGATAGGACAGAGAGAAATCGAGGAGGGGAAGACAGGGAGGGGGTGAGAAAGACGCCTGCAGACCTGCTTCATGGCTTGAGAAGCGACCCCCTCCCCCCCCCCCCCCCCCCGCAGGTAGGGAGCCAGGGGCTCGAACTGGATCTTTACGTCTGTTACTGGCACTTTGCGTAGGTTCTTGTACTTTCCACTATGTGCTGCTTAACCCTCTGCACTACCCCCCGGCTCCCCTTGGTATTTTAATTTCATTAGTATGTTCCTTTCATTAGTATTTTTCATCCATTAGTATACCTTGTATGAGAGATACATTTGTATTAATTTCTTCTTTTAGATTCTTTGCTTCCAAAAGTTCATTATTACTGCTTTGATTAGTCTTTGTGTTCTTCATAGAACCTAACATATGGGGGCAGGGTGGTGGCGCACCTGGTTGAGTGCACATATTACAGTGCCCAAGTACCCGGGTTCGAGCCCCGTCCCCACCTGCAGGGGGAAAGCTTTGGGAGTGGTGAAGCAGTGCTGCAGGGGTCTGTCTGTGTCTCTCTCTATATATATATCATCCCCTTCCCTCTTGATTTCTGGCTGTCTCTATCTAATAAATAAAGATATTTTTAAAAAGAACCTAACATATACATAGGTACTAAAAAAAAATATTTGCTGTAGGGAGTTGGGCAGTAGTGCAGCGGGCTAAGTACACGTGGCACAAAGTGCAGGGACCTGCGCAAGGACCCGTAAGGATCCGGGTTCAAGCCCCTGTCTCCCTGCAGAAGAGTCTCTTCAGAGGCAGTGAAGCAGGTCTGCAGGTGTCTTTCTCTCCCTCTCTCTGTCTTCCCCTCCTCTCTCCATTTCTCTCTGTCCTATCCAACAACGAGGACATCATCAACAACAACAATAATAACTACAACAACAATAAAAAGGGAGAAATAAATAAATAAATATAAAAAATATTTGCTATCATCAACTAATATGAAATAATGTTTTCCCTTGCTGATTTGAACTGATCACATGTCAAGGGAATATTACTTTACACATTTCTAAATTTTTCAAACAATTTAGATTTGGCATAGGTGACTCTTAGAATCTGAAATAAAGGTCATTTGTTTTAAAATAACAGCAAAAATGAAATTCAGCAACTACCTTTAGAAATGCTTTGTCTTTTCCCTCATATCATGTGGTAAATATGGTAATAGCACTGTAGAACCTCTCACTGTGTCTCTCCATGTCTATCTGAGTGAAAAAGCAATCTGAAATAGAGAAATTGGGCATGCGCAAGACACTCCTACAATTAAAAAAAAAATCCACCTTGGCCTCTGGGATTTCTTTCCTATTGCCAAGTACTTGTGCACTAATTATTTCTCTTTCTTCTTTTCTTTTGTTTCTTTCTTTCTTTGTTTCCTTCTTCTCTTTTTTCTTTCTATCATTCTCTCTTCCTAGGACACAGCTGTCCTTTATTAATTTAGACTTTCCACAGATTTTTAAATGTCTGTCTCCAAAACCAAGTCAACATCTCTCTTAAACTATCCTTATTTAGCTCAAACAGAGATTATAGAAGTTTAATTAAAAATTAAGGATGTGTATGTATTTGTATACACACACACACACACACACACACACCAAACTAGAGTAATGTATCTGAATACAGATCTGATCACATCAAACTTGTCTTAAAATCTTCTCACTTACTCCTCTTAGCATCATGACTAAACGTCTTTCAATGCCGTATAAATTTTGTGTGATTAAGCTTCCCACCTGTTCTAACTCCATTCTTCTCTTTTTTTAAATTAATGTTTAGTGCAAATCAACTGTCAGGCTCCATTCACCAATCTATATCTTAGCATTAAGTCACAGGTCCTACTAGTCCAGTATTATTTTTTTCCTTTAATTTTATTATCTTTATTTATTGGGTAGAGACAGGCAAAAATTGAGAAGGAAAGGGGAGAGAGCTACAGAGAGATACCTTATAGCCCTGCTTTACCACTTGTGAAACTTTCCCCCTGCAGATGGGGACCAATGTTAGTTTTAAATGATAGTTTTGATAGCTAACCTATCTTGTACTCAAGAACTTGAGTACTTTCTTGGTTTTGCACCTGTTGGAAAATTCCATGAGTTTCCTTCTTCTTCTAGCGTTTGCCCTTCTCCGTAGCCAGTCAACAGCGTCAGGTTGAGCCTGATGTAAAGTTTTGAGACCTCCTTTGAATCTGGAGAAGTGGCAGTCATTGACTATGTGGGTCATAGTCTGTCTGTAGCCGCAGGGGCAGTTCGGGTCGTCTCTGGCTCCCCAGCGATGGAATATAGCAGCGCACCGGCCATGGCCTGTTTGATAGTGATTGAGGAGGGCCCAATCATAACGTGCTAGGTCAAAGCCGGGTTGACGCTTGCAGGGGTCTGTGATGAGGTGTTTGTACTTTACCTCAGCTGACTGCCAACTCTGTTTCCAAGAGTCTGGAACAGAGAAGTTCAGTGTAGGCGTAGGGGACCAGATTGGGTGACGAGACGTCAAGCGTTGGACAGGGTGGGCGAAGATATCCGCGTATATTGGCAGGTCCGGTCGAGCGTAGACGTGGGAAATGAACTTAGATGATGCCGCATCCCGACGAATATCTGGCGGGGCGATGTTGCTAAGAACTGGCAGCCATGGAACCAGGTTGGAACGGATGGTTCCAGAAATTATCCTCATGGAGGAATATAATTTGGAATCGACCAAGTGGACATGGGGGCTACGGAACCATACTGGGGCACAGTATTCTGCAGTGGAATAGCATAATGCCAGAGAGGATGATCGTAGTGTGGAAGCGCTCGCTCCCCATGAGGAGCTGGCCAGTCTTGCAATGATGTTATTCCTTGCGCCCACCTTTGCTGCAGTTTTTATGAGATGATTGTGAAATGACAGAGTGCGATCAAGAGTAACGCCAAGATAGACTGGCTGGGCTTCATGCCGGATTCTCGTATTGCCAAGCTGCACATTAAACTCACACTTGGTGGTAGTGAGAAGCATTGGCCTATTGACTGACTTTATACTCTGATTTTTCAATTCATCTTAAGCCTTAGAAAATATGGAATCATCTTAAACTACTAAAACATGAAAACTTAGGTGAATCATAATAAAAAAAATCTGAAGGTCTGTCATTGTTCCCCAGAGAAAAGAGTATGTTATTTATATGGCAAAGTGAACAACTGTCTCTTCCCCAAGTACTTAGAATGAGAAATATCTTAATTGTTTGTGCATGACTTGCATATTACTTTCTGTATATTAGGAAAACATACATGCTTTAGATAAGAGCAGATACTGAGAATTGTATACTCAAAGAGGCAGGAGAGGGAGCTATAGAGAGGATAATTCAGCTGTCTTCTGTGGAAACAGTTCACTAGATGTCACCCCATACTTGAGTCAAGCTTAATGTTTTTCTGATGGAACACACTAGCAAGAAGATACTCTCCACCTTCCTCCATCCCCCCCACCCCCACAAATCTTAGTGGGTGGAATGTCTCTGTGTTAAAAGTGATTCCAAGTCATAATAGAACTTTTGGCCCTTAATTAAAAGGTTTTAGTTTTCCCCTATTTCTTGTGCTTTGTACTATGTGCACTTAACTTAGTGTGCCATGGCCCGGTCTCCTGTTTTTTTCCTATTTTAAGGCCTGTATTCATACTGAAAAGCAAGATCAAGCAAGCTTTTGCCCTATTGCACTATTCAATGCATTTTTAATATTCATGAAGTTTTGACTTTTAAGTAATGATGTACTATGTCAATCAATTATGTAACTTCATATAATGTACATTATAATAGAAATTTGAAATTTCTGGGAGTCGGGCTGTAGCACAGTGGGTTAAGCGCAGGTGGCGCAAAGCACAAGGACCGGCATAAGGATCCCGGTTCGAGCCCCGGCTCCCCACCTGCAGGGGAGTCGCTTCACAGGTGGTGAAGCAGGTCTGCAGGTGTCTATCTTTCTCTCCTCCTCTCTGTCTTCCCCTCCTCTCTCCATTTCTCTCTGTCCTATCCAACAACGACAACAACAATAATAACTACAACAATAAAACAACAAGGGCAACAAAAGGGGATAAATAAATAAAATAAATATAAAAAAAAGAAATTTGGAATTTCTAATAGTCAAAATAAGAGATAAAGTGACTTATCAGAATTCAGATGATAAACACTTGACATATTCTTTCATAATTGTTTCTGTGCATACACATTGAAAACTTGATTCAGTCTGGGAGCAGGGGATAAGGCACTGGACTCTCAAGCATAAGGTCCCGAATTCAGTTCCCAGCAGCACTGTACCAGACTGATTTCTGGTTCTTTCCTTCTCTCCTCCCTCATTAATCAATAAAATCTTCCAAAAAAAAGAAAAAAAAGAAAAAAGAAAATCTGATTCAAACTGCACATGCATATTTTAATCTGTGTATATATATATATATATTATGTGTCTGTGATGTGTATATATATATATATATATATGTGTGTGTGTGTGTGTGTCAGTACTATGTTGCAGTGAATTACAGTATGATTTAAGTAGCATAGTTGTATTTTATTTTTGACACACATGCACAATTTCACATACCTGAGACAACACTTTTATTCATATACAGATAGAGAGGCAGACACAGAGATGAGACATACTACAGAGATGAGAGATACTACAGCACTAAGCTTTCCCAAGTGCCCCCATACCACACCTCCTGTGGTACTAGGACTCAAACCTGAGCTACATACATGTCAAGATAGGCACCCTACCTGGTGAACTATTTCTATAACCTTCATTCTGTTGTTTCTCAATTACAAACAGTTATTAATACCATTTATTTGAGGTCTTAGTACTTTAAGTATGTAAACATTGAACCATTTTTTCTCATGTGCTTTATATGAGGAAGTATGACAGCAAAAATACTTAGATAATTTTAAGATATCTTTTGAAGTAATTGTTCAGACATAAAAAAAAAATATCTGGAAACTGTTCCCAGGTGAGTCTACAGAGTAGCAGCAGCTGTGTTTCTCTCCTCTCCTTTCCTGGGCCAACTAGGAATACCAAAGGAGGCTACCTAGGACCACAAAAAAGACTAGAACAATTTCAGGAACCCACCAAATCACCGATGAGTACAAACACCTCTGGCTCATGGACAGAGAATAGCCTAGGGAGAGAGTAAGTGGATGGTAACAGTCCAGCACTTTACCAGTGGAGACACCTCCACCAGTCTGTTTCACCAACAAAAAGACAGCTGAAGGGATGGGAGGACTCCCCTAGGACTCACGAAATGCAACTGTGAGTCTACATTGCTACTGCCTTCAGAATCTGGAGCAATGGCAGGGAGGACCTGTGCTAACACCAGGGGACAGAGAACTAACCAGGAAACTCAGGAGAAGATCTATAAGTCGGTGGCATAGAAGTGGGGCTGTATGAACAAGCTTAAACAGTATCAGAACAGGGTAACAATATATATAACTCCAGAAAACAGTAGAGGGGAGAGATAATAGTGTACATGAGGCTGAAGAAAGAATTATCAAGATCGAGGACGAATTAGAGACAACTAAAAAAGAAGAGATTTCAAAAAGATATTAAGAGATACTGAAAACAACAACAGAGACCTATGGGATGACATCAAAAGAAATAATATACGCATTATTGTCTTAACAGAGGAAGAAAGAGATGTAGGTAAAGAAAGCATTCTTCAGGACATAATAGCTAAGAACTTCTCTAGTCTAGACAACATAAAAGACATAAAGGTTCAAGAATCCCAGAGAGTCCCAAACAGAACTAACCCAGACTTAAAGACACCAAGACACATAATATCTAGAATGGAAAAGAATGAGGATAAAGAAAGGATCCCGAAGGCTGCAAGAGAAAAACAGAGTCACCTACAGAGGAATACCCATTAGACTAACATCAGACTTCTCCACACAAACACTACAGGCCAGATAATGGCAAGATATCTATCGAGTGCTCAATGAGAAAGGCTTTCAACCAAGGCTACTGTATCCTGCTAGACTGGCATTCAGACTAGATGGAGGCATAAAATCATCTCAGACAAGCAATAGTTGAAATAATCAACTATCACCAAGCCTGCCCTGAAAGAAGTTCTTAAAGGTCTCCTATAAACAGTCAGACCACCATAAATATGCCATCTATTAAAAACACTCTAAAAACCGACAAGAATGGCATTAAAATATCTTCAAAGTTAACCCAATTACCAAATAATGTGATGATAACATTAACTATCCATTATCTTTTTGAACCCTAAGACAGCAGGAACCTCACATCTCCACTATAGAGCCTATATTTCTCCCAGTCCTGGAACCTTAGGATAGGACCCACTAGTATACAGCCATACCACCCTGAACACGCCTGATCTCGTCTGATCTCAGAAGGATAGGACCCATTTTCCCACATGCCTCTCCCAATCCATATCAAATAATATTGCATCAGCCGATCGTAACCTAATCAATGCAACAATTGCCACCTCAACATGCTTCAGCTCAGACTGTGTCCAGAGACTTCACGTGTGGAATGACAACCCTTCAGCTTCATTATTCAGGTGAGACCTTTCCTTTCATAGCATTCTCCAATTCCATCACATGTTCACATGTATTCCAAATGTGAACATCACATGTATAACACATACAAAAGATCAATGAAAGTAAATGTTGATTCCTTGAAAGAGTGAACAAAATAGACAAACCTTTAGCCAGACTCACAAAACAAAAAAGGGAGACGACCCAAATAAATCGGATAGTAAATGAAAGAGGAGGTATCACAACAGATACCACAGAAATTCAACATATCATGCGAGGCTTCTATGAACAACTATATGCCACCAAGCTAGAAAACCTGGAAGAAATGGACGATTTCCTAGATACCTACAAACTTCCAAAATTAAGTAAAGAGGAACTAGATAACATGAACAGGCCCATTGCAGCTAATGAAATTGAAACAGTTATCAAAAATCTTCCCAAGAATAAAAGTCCTGGACCAGATGGTTTTACATATGAATTCTACAAAACCTTCAAAGCAGAACTAATACCTCTACTTTTTAAAAGTCTTCCAGAAGATTGAGAACACTGGAATACTCCCTTCCAGCTTCTATGAAGGGAACATCACTTTGATACCAAAAGCTGACAGGGACACAGCCAAGAAAGAAAACTACAGACCAATATCTCTGATGAACATGGATGCTAAAATATTGAACAAAATTCTAGCCAACCAGATACAGCAGTATATTAAAAAGATTGTTCTACATGACCAAGTGGGGTTTATCCCAGAGATGCAAGGTTGGTTTAACATATGTAAATCAATCAACATGATCTACCACATCGATAAAAGCAAGACCAAAAACTACATGGTTATATCAACAGATGCAGAGAAAGTCTTTGACAAAATATAATGTCCCTTTATGATCAAAAAACTACAAAAAATGGGAATAGATGGAAAATTCTTGAAGATAGTGGAGTCTATATATAGCAAACCTACAACCAACATCATACTCAATGGTAAAAAACTGGAAGCATTTCCCCTCAGATCAGGTACTAGACAGGGCTTCCCACTATCACATTTATCACATTATTATTCAACATAATGTTGGAAGTTTTTGCTATAGCAATCAGGCAGAAGCAGAAAATTAAAGGGATACAGATTGGAAGAGGAGAAGTCAAACTTTCCCTGTTTAAGATGACATGATAGTATACATAGAAAAACCTAAGGAATCCAGCAAGAAGCTTTTGGAAATCATCAGGCATACAGTAAGGTGTCAGGCTACGAAATTAACATTCAAAAGTCAGTAGCATTCCTCTATGCAAACACTAAGTTAGAAGAAGTTGAACTCCAGAAATCAATTCCTTTTACTATAGCAACAAAAACAATAAAATACCTAGGAATAATCCTAACCAAAGAAGTGAAAGACTTGTATACTGAAAATTATGAGTCACTACACAAGGAAATAGAAAAAGATGTCAGACTCTTTGGTGGGGAGGCCTCTTCCTGGGCAAAACCTTCAGGGTTTACTCACACTGTACCGTACCAGATGAGGGCGGCCCAGAAGGAATGTTCCAGAGCAGCAGGGGTGAGCTACTGGATCTTTCCCTATATAGCAAGAGGTGCCACCAGAGATCACCAGGGGAATGTATCCTGCACAAAAATCTGTTTATTGAACAGCAAAGCAGGGGGTTATGAGGGGTCACAGGAGGAAGTGATATGTGTATACCATATATGGTAAGGAGGCAAAGGGTCTGGGGAAGGGTCAGGACTTTTCCAGTAATTGTTGAGCAAGAGGTTTAATGTTTAATGGTTAAAGGAACAAGAAAGCAAGGTTATCAGTAACCAGCAGCCAGAATGGAATATGAGGGCAGAGAGAAGATAGATCAGATATGATCAAAGGAATGGAATGGGTGGGGAAGTAGGGAGGGGCCTTTCAGGCCAAACAGTGATTATGTAGATAATAAGGGAGTGGGCTATTGTGAGGCAGGGAGGCTGATAGGAGGGGCAGATCCTGGAGGTTGTGTCCTTCCTCGCTCAACCTCTTTGTAGAGAGAGACTGATAGGATTGGTCCTGCCCCTCAGGCCCTCACTTTTCAATGGGGGGCCCACCAAACTCTATCGTATCCTTACAATTCCCTACAAAAGACAGTGGAAAGATATCCTTACAATTCCCTACAAAGCAGTGGAAAGATATTCCATATTCATGGGTTGGAAGAATTAACATCATCAAAATGAATATACTACCCAGAGCCATCTACAAATTTAATGCTATCCCCATCAAGATCCCAAGCACATTTTTTAGGAGAATAGAACAAATGCTACAAATGTTTATCTGGAACCAGAAAAGACCTAGGATTGCCAAAACAATCTTGAGAAAAAAGAATACTTTTTTCACACTTCCAGATCTCAAATTGTATTATAGAGCCATTGTCATCAAAACTGCTTGGTACTGGAACATGAACAGACACACTGACCAGTGCAATAGAATTGAGAGCCCAGAAGTAAGCCCCCACATGTATGGACATCTAATCTTTGACAAAAGGTGCCCAGACTATTAAATGGGGAAAGCAGTCTCTTCAACAAATGGTGTTGGAAAAAAATGGGCTGAAACATACAGAAGAATGAAACTGAACCACAATATTTCACCAAACACAAAAGTAAATTCCAAGTGGATCAAGGACTTGGATGTTAGACCAGAAACTATCAGATACTTAGAGGAAAATATTGGCAGAACTTTTTTCTGCATGAATTTTAAAGACATCGTCAATGAAATGATTATGGATATATCATTTCAGTTTCTGTTCATACTTCCCATGTTAGGGATACAATGTTTGAAATTCGAAAGAAAAAACAAAAGGTGTATTATTCTCGTGTTGTAATTGATGTCAGCCATATGCTAATTACATCCACAATCCTATTCATGTGTGCAGTGCCACAATACCCTTGCATTTTCTTCTCTGTGTTATCTCCTAATAGTTTCAGTAACAATGATAGTCCTCTCCTAGTGACCAGGTTCTGTTCCCAAAACCTGGTTCATAAACAGATGTGGCAATGAATAAGGAGCTGTCTCTTACCAACACTTCAGGCATTCTGTAGTAGATAGACTATTAGTGGGTTTGCCAACCACCTTTAGAGAGCGTGATGTCAACTTTACATCATTTATAAAATTTTAGTATAAATGTCAACTCAGTGGCATACTTCATATTGCATTGTAATAAAAATTGAGTAAATTGTATTACAGGGTTCATAATAAAGAACAAATACATACACCAAATTAATTAATTAAATTGCTAGTATAGTCTAAACTGATGTGAGACTGAAACTGAGAGAGCTAATATGAGATAAGATTCTTAAATCTGAGTTCCAGCTCGGTTTTTCTTCAAGACCAAAGTTCTCATACATCAGCACAATACCATGATATTCTTTAAGCCATTGATAACAAGTAGATCATTAAGGAAAGACTAACTGCAAAGGAAAAAAATTTGCTTTTCTTTGGTGAGACTTTTATATAGTTTAGGTTGGTCAAGCCTCACCATTGTGTCTGTCCCTTCCCAGAAAACAGTGGAATAAAGTAAAAAAAGTAAAGTTACCAGAAGGAAAAAGGGAAAGAGAATGGATAGGTAACAAAAGGAACAACTATGCTGAGAAATCCAGAATTTTTTTTTTTTTTTTAGTGGTAAACATAATGTCATATATATGGATACTGATTTTCACTGATATACATCTTAAATCTATGTAATATTATATTGCCATTTTATTTCAATAGAATACATACATATAAACAAAATACACAAATACTAAATAAGTAAGTTAAACTTATATTCTAATTCCCAGCCCCCATCATCTCTCAACTGAGGAGGTGAGGAGGAAGGAATCATTTATAATAGGATGCTGAAAGAATGCTATAAATTATGCTGTACCCAGTGAAATGGGGCTCAGGGGTGGGGGAGGGCCAGGGATTTCCAAGAGGAAGGCTATATTGGTCCTTTGTCTCACCTTTATCAGAAATGGTTTTGGGGCTGGGTGATTGGGCACTCCATGAATGCTCACATTACTGTGCTCAAGGACTTGCATTCAAGTATATAGTCCCCACCAGCTGGGGTGGAAGCCTCATAAGAGACAGAGCAGTGCTTCAAATGTTTCTTCTTTATCTTCCTGTTTCTTGTTGTCTTGCCTTCTATCAAAAAAGAAAAATGAAGGAAAACAAAAGTTTCTAGTTCAGACATATTCCCATAAAGAAAGCACTACAGATATTTTCCTGGGCATAGAAAAAATGTGAATACTTGGCATATACATGATTTTTTGTGTCACCCATATACATGAGTTTATATCCACAAAATTAGAGTCCTTATATTACAAAAAATTCTTTGCTCTCTAAAAATGATTATTAAAAAAATCAGGTGTGAATTGTCTAATTTTTATTCTTTTAATACGAGGCATTTTTTCTTTCTTTCTTTCTTTCCTCCAGGTGGGTTCTTTTGAACAGTCCCAGGAAAAAAAGTTATTAGGTGGTGACTTTCATCTATACTTTCTGTGCTAAACATGTCTGCTTTTACCTTGGATACTGTGCAAATTGTGGTGTTCAAGCTGTTTTACTATTTAAGACTATATTTGCTCAAGATGTTTTACTGTTCACTACTGCTATAACAATGAGACCTAAACATTTGAAAACAAGGTCAAAATAAACACATTCTATTCCTTTCCTCAATGGGTATTTATTGTTTGCTTAACATGAACCAGCTATCACTTGTGTTGGTAAATGTTTGTTATTGTTATTAACTTCTTCCTGTTAGGTGTATTTTATTTTTCACTAATGGAAAAAAGAATATATTTACTCAGCTATGATATCGTGCTCAATAGAGACCTTCCATTCAGGTTTCTTCTCATTGTGTCTTCCAGCTAATTTCTAATTTGTTGTGAGTATTGATAGGAAATAATTAAGCTTTATCCCATCATTTGAATTTTAAGGAGAATCTATTATGAACTTATTAAAATAATCAAAACAATTGCCCCTTTCACTCACCCCTAGTCACTGAACAAATTATATATTTCCTACAAGCTGAAGAAAATCCATAGAAATAGCATTATGTATTTGGTCATGAACCCAAGTAAAAGATGATATAGAGTAGTACATTCAATTATATTGACATACATTTTTCACACATCTGGCATAATGTTAAACAATGAAGACTATATGATGAATACGAGTGCTCACTTTCATAGAGTTTCCAGGTTTAAAGGACAGGTTGTATGGATTTCTTCTATTCTGATGAGAGAATGATAGATTTCCATAAGCTTTCCCCTTTATCTTTATCTAGGGTTATCTTGCAAACTCAAAACCGAGTGACTAAGAAATCCTAGAATTAAGGGTTCATAAACTTAACTCAGCACATAGTCGCATGTTGGCACTTGGCTTCTGACACTTATCACACTTGGTAGTTAATAACTTTTCATAAGGAAAAATACTTTAGCACTCAGTGCTTGCTCTGTTCAAGAATCACACAATCCTTGTCTCCCATTTTGGGCTGACAACTGAGGCAGTGGGCACAGTATCTGAATAGCCAGGTGGAGCTGGGCAAGGTTCTGAGATATATGAGCTAGTGAAGGAGCACTTCTTGCTCATCTATATTCACTGTTTGCAAAACAATACCCAGAAAGTCACAGCCTCCCAAGGAGGTGGGCATCTCACTGGCAAGTCTGAGACACACAGCCTGATTCAGGTATCCACTAGCTCACTGAGGTAGCCAGCAAGACTAGAAATTGGTCCTACTCCTACCTATCAGAGCCATTTTTATGAAGAACATTTTGTATTAAGTGTAACTTAATATGTCTGGGGTTGTTTGTTTTTTGTTTTGTTTTTGTTTTTGTTTTTGTTTTACCAGAGCACTATTCAGCTTTGGCTTATAATGAACCTGGAACTTCAGAGCCTCAGGTATGAGCATCTATTTGCATAACCATTATGTTATCTACCTCCACCATATCTGAATTTTTTTAAAGATTTATTTATTTATTTATTTATTTATGAGACAGGAGGAGAGATCTTACCAACAAATCTATTCCTGCAATTCCAATTAACTCTATCCCCTATGAAGATTCCTACAGGTGCTTCTGCCAAGCCATCTTCAAAGCAGCTTCCCAAGCCATTCCTCGTGGGAGATGTGCTAACTATACGCCTTGTCTTGATGCTGAATGCGAGCAACTACTAAAGCAGTATGATGAGTCGGGCGACCCAGATGTGGCTGACCATCTCATTGCCTCCCTGGATGCAGCATGCCAAGCCCGCTGGCAACAACTCACGGAAAGTCTGAACTTCACCCACTCAAGTAGGAAGGCCTGGAAGCTTCTTCACAGACTGGGTGCCGGTAGCCAACCCCCTCCCGTCTCCCATCCTCCCGTATCTCCAAACTCAGTGGCCGGTCACCTAACTCAAGTTGGACGTGCTAAGATCGACCCAGTCTGGAAAAGAGAAATTTCCCATGAGTGGTCATCCCACTTCTGGTTATCTTGTCCATCTCCAAAACTCTCTCCCTTTACACTGTCTGAACTGGAAGACGCTTTGAAGAGGGTTAAACCAGGAACAGCTGCTGGCTATGATAACATCACCCCAGAACTCATTCTTAACCTGGGTCCCGCGGCAAAGAAATGGCTCGCTTCATTCCTGTCCCACATCTTGGAATCTGAGTCTATGCCCAAAGTTTGGCGTCGTGCGAAGATAATAGCGGTTTTGAAACCAAAGAAAGACCCAACACTGGCCGCCAGCTATAGACCAATTTCTCTCCTCTCCGTGTGTTACAAACTCCTTGAAAGGCTGCTTCTGTCACGTATTTCTCCTCTTACAGAGAAATTCCTATCACCCGCCCAAGCTGGTTTCCGCCCAGGAAGATCTACCTGCGAACAAGCCCTGGCCCTCTCAACTTACATTGAAAATGGATTCCAGAAGAATTTAAAGACGGGTGCTGTCTTTGTTGATCTCACAGCAGCCTATGACATGGTCTGGCACTGTGGTCTCCTAGTCAAGATCTCAAGATGCCTGCCTCCAAGGGTGGCCAACACTATATCGTTTCTTCTCCAAAACAGAAGATTCCGGGTGGATCTGGGTGACAAGTCTAGCAGATGGAGACTTGTCTCAAGTGGCCTCCCCCAGGGCTCTGTTCTGGCTCCTACGCTATTTAATATTTACATCAATGACCTCCCAGAAACTTCTTCAAGGAAGTTCATTTACGCTGATGACATCTGCTGTGCAACTCAGGCATCAAAGTTCGACATCCCTGAGGAATCATTCACGAAAGACATGTCTCTGATATATGATTACTGTAAAAAATGGCGACTAATCCCTAGCACTGCAAAAATGGTATCATCTGTTTTCCATCTACACCATGCCTCGGCCTCGCGTGAGCTTAATGTGAGGCTTGGCGATACGAGAATCCGGCATGAAGCCCAGCCAGTCTATCTTGGCGTTACTCTCGATCGCACTCTGTCATTTCACAATCATCTCATAAAAACTGCAGCAAAGGTGGGCGCGAGGAATAACATCATTGCAAGACTGGCCAGCTCCTCATGGGGCGCGAGCACTTCCACACTGCGATCATCATCTCTGGCATTATGCTATTCCACTGCAGAATACTGTGCCCCAGTATGGTTCCGTAGCCCCCATGTCCACTTGGTCGATTCCAAATTATATTCCTCCATGAGGATAATTTCTGGAACCATCCGTTCCACCCCGGTTCCATGGCTGCCAGTTCTTAGCAACATCGCCCCGCCAGATATTCGTCGGCATGCGGCATCATCTAAGTTCATTTCTCACGTCTACGCTCGACCGGACCTGCCAATATACGCGGATTATCTTCGCCCACCCTGTCCAACGCTTGACGTCTCGTCACCCAATCTGGTCCCCTACGCCTACACTGAACTTCTCTGTTCCAGACTCTTGGAAACAGAGTTGGCAGTCAGCTGAGGTAAAGAACAAACACCTCATCACAGACCCCTGCAGGCGTCAACCCAGCTTTGACCTAGCACGTTATGATTGGGCCCTCCTCAATCACTATCGAACAGGCCATGGCCGGTGCGCTGCTATATTCCATCGCTGGGGAGCCAGAGACGATCCGAACTGCCCCTGCGGCTACAGACAGACTATGACCCACATAGTCAATGACTGCCACTTCTCCAGATTCAAAGGAGGTCTCAAAACTTTACATCATGCTCAACCTGACGCTGTTGACTGGCTACGGAGAAGGGCAAAAGCTAGAAGAAGAAGGAGGAGAGAAAGAACCAGACATCACTCTGGTAAATATGCTGCCAGGGATTGAATTCAGGGCCTTATACTTGAGAGTACAATGTTTTATCTACTGCGCCATCTCCCAGACCACATATCTGAATTCTTCTTTTTTATTTTTATCTTATTTATTATCATTATTTTCTTTTTACCAGAGCACTGTTCAGCTTATGGTGATACAAGGGCTTGAATCCAGGACTTTGGAACCTCAGGCAGGAAAGTCTGTTTACATAACCATTATTTTATCTACCCTCTGAATTCCTTTTTTTTTTTTTTCAATTTTTTATTTATAAAAAGGAAACATTGACAAAACTGTAGGATAAGAGGGGTACAGCTCCGCATAATTCCTACCATCAGAACTCTGTATACCATCCGCTCCCCTGATAGTTTTCCTATTCTTTAACCCTTTAGCCCTCTGGGAGTATGGACCCAAGATCATTGTGGGATGCAGAAGGTGGAAGGTCTGGCTTCTGTAATTGCTTCCCAGCTGAACATGGGTGTTGACAGGTCTATCCATACTCCCAGCTTGTCTCTCTCTTTCCCTAATGGGGAAGAGCTCTGGTGGGGTTGTCTGTCCAGGGAAGTCTGGTCGGCATCATGCTAGCATCTGGAACCCAGTGGTTGATGAAAGAGTTAACATACAAAGCCAAACAAATTGTTGACCAACCCTCTGAATTCTTTATGTAAAGTTGCTATTAGATTTTAATTACTGTTAGCTCATCTATTTTGCCTACTTAGTTTGAGAGTTTTTGTTAAATCCCATCCATCTGGTATATGCAGTACTGGATCAATAGTTTCAGTCTGTAGTTTTTTATATATATAACAGCTAGCTAAATATAGTATATGTTAGGGGCTGGGCTGTGGTGCATTCAGTTGAGTGCATACCTTACCATGCACAAGGTCTCCTGTTTGAGTCCCCACTTCCTACCTGCAGAGAGGAAACTGCTCAAAGCATGAAGCAGGCCTATGTCTTTCTTTCGCTCTCTCTCTCTCTCTCTCTCTCTCTATCCCCATCCCCTCTCAATGCTTCAAAGTTTTACATAGTAAAGAGAAAAGAGAAGAGGAGAAAAGAAAAGAAGGGAAAAAAGAGAAAAGAAAAGAAAGGAAAGGGAAGAGAAAAGGGAAGAATGGCTGTTAGGAGTGGTGAACTCTTAGTTCTAGCACTGATCCCCAACAATAACCCTGATGGGAATTTAAAAATAATAATATACTTATGTAGCTATATAAATATTTCTTGGTTCATTCACAGCTGCTATAATAGAATACAGAATATAACAGAATGGGAAGATTATTAGCAAAAGAAATCTCTCAATCTTTTTTTTTTTAATTTTTTAAATCTTTTTACCAGAGGACTGCTCAGCTGTGGCTGATAGTGATATAGGGAATTGAACCTGAGACTTCAGAGCCTCAGGCATGAAAGTGTCTTTGCATAACTATTACGCTACTTACTCAATCTATCAATCTTTTTTTTTCTTTAATTTATAAAAAGCAAACATTGACAAAACCATAGGATAAGAGGGGTACAACTTCACACAATTCCCACTACCAGGACTCTGTATCACATCCCATCCCCTGATGGCTTTCCTATTCTGTAACCCTCTGGGAGTATGGACCCAAGGTCATTGTGGGATGCAGAAGGTGGAAGGTCTGGCTTCTGTAATTGCTTCCCCGCTGAACATGGGTGTTGACAGGTCGTTCCATACTCCCAGCTTGTCTCTCTCTTTCCCTAGTGGGGAAGGGCTCTGGGAAAGTGGAGCTCGAGGACACATTGGTGGGGTTGTCTGTCCAGGGAAGTCTGGTCGGCATCATGCTAGCATCTGGAACCTGGTGGTTGACAAGAGAGTTAACATATAAAGCCAAAACAAACTGTTGACCAATCATGAACCTAAGGGCTGGAACAGTGCAGATAAAAAGTTGGGGGGGGCCTCCATTTTGTAGATAGCTAGTAGGCATATTTTAGTTATATTCCAAAGGGCCTGTGGCAATACTAGTTTTTTTTTTTTTTTTTCCTTTTTCTTTTTGCTCCTGAGCCTGAAATCTAATATGCCAGTAGATCCAAGTTATTGTCTGGGGAGATGATGTCATGGCTGGAAAAAGGACCAGAAAACTGGATCAGGGAAGAAAGTAGCTCCCAAATATGGGAAAGGTGTATAAATATTGTTGACTGTAACCCCCATCAATTTGATGTGATCTGGGGCCCATATTCAGCTTAGGAGCCTGTGTGACCTATGCATCCCTCTAGATCTGAACTCGCATTCTGTATTCATGAGTAGAAACATCCCATGCTGCCCCAATATCAACCCATCTTCCTCAGGTGTAGCACAGAGTGTGATGTCCATCCTCCCTTTGGAGGATGGAACATTCTCTACCATTGTTGATCCAAGTTGAGGGCAAGGTCCTATGGGGGCCCACAAAGGGATCTATTTTGTTGTTCCTGATAAAAATGACCAGTAACAATGGAGAGAGGGATTTACTCAAGTTCTAGGCCAATCAAGTCTGTTTGGGAATCTCAGGACTCCTCGATTAGGGTCCTAGCTGATGGAATGGTCTGATAGTGACTAAAGAGTCATCATTAAAGTACACCAGTGTCTAGCCCTTATTCAGCTTTTGCAGTCCTTGCTTTGATAAGGTTAGCTTTGGAGTGAGTGAGGAAACTGTAATAGGAAGTAGGTGAGGAGGGTATCTAAGTCTAAGTAGACACTATTTCATTATGAACTTGATACTGACTTACTACAGACTATTGTGTATTTTTGCTTTCAGGTATATATTTTGCCCTAATTTATGGATACATGTGAACATATGCTCTATATTACGGGACCTGGTTCATTTATATCTAGGTTTTGGGACTTTGTTAGGAAGTGAACCTCCTGGAATGAAATTAGAGAATACCAGGAAAGGAAAGGTCTCACCTGAGTAATGAGGCTGAAGGGTTGGCATTTCCATGCATGATGTCTCTGGACACAGTCTGAAGTGAAGCATGCTGAGATGGTACTCGTTGCGTTAATTAGATTGGGATCAGCAAATGCAACAGCATTTGGTATGACTTGAAAGAAGCATGCAGGAAAGTGAGCCCTACTCCAGAGGTTCTAGGACTGGGGGAAATATAAGCTCTATAGAGGAAGCGGGAGGTTCCTGCTGTCTTAGGTTTCAAGAAGACAATAGCTAGTTATTGCTATAATCACATTGTTTGGCAATTGGGTTAACTTTGAAAATCCCTTTGTTAGGATTTGCTGTATCATACACACCATCACCATATTTTATGTCCTTTGACACTATTTGTATATAACTATGCCACCGGTTGCTTCTGTTCTCCCTGGACTAAGCTTTTAAGAGAGTCAACATATCAAAGACTCAGTCTATGTATTAAAAAGACTTAGTCTGTGCTTTAAAAAGTTTGAAACATTCAATCAGTTTTTCCCCTCTCATATTACTTAAATAGCGATGTATAAGACTACAAATTAATTGGAGTGTACATAAATACCATTCCCACCACCAAAAGACTGTGTCCCATCCCATCTCCCCTTCCTCTCCCCCAACCCCCTCCCCTCCCACCCCCCAGCCCCCCATGAAGCTGAACATCCACTCTCACCCTCAACCCAGGGTTTTTACTTCAGTGCCCTACTACAAATTTAGTCAGATCCTGCTTTGAGTTTCCCTTTCTAGTAGTTTTTTCTCAACTTCTGTTTTTTTTTTTTTTAAGATTTTATTTATTTATTTATTAATGAGAAACATAGGAGGAGAGAGAAAGAGCCAGACATCACTCTGGTACATGTGCTGCCGGGGACTGAACTGAGGACCTCATGCTTGAGAGTCCGATGCTTTATTCAGTGTACCTCCCAGACCACTCAACTTCTGTTTTCAGTCTTTTGACCCTCAGGTTAGTTCAGTGTCTGAGTAAAAAAAAAAAAAAAAAAAAGTCTGACTTTGTTAGGAAGTGCACCACCTGAAATGGAATTAAGGAGTCCTCTGAGCTAGGAAAGGTCTCAACAGAGTAATGGAGCTTAAGAGTTGACAATGAACACCTGGCGTCTCTGGGCACCATCTGAAGTGAAACATGTGGGGATGGTACTGGGTGCATTGATTTGGCTGAGATCAGCAGTTGCAGTATATTGGTATGGGCTGAGAGAAGCATGAAGGAAAATAAGCTCCACATCAGAGGTTCCAGGGCTGGGAGAAATATGGATTTTACAGAGAATGGGGAAGGTTCCTGCTGTCATAGAATTTAAGAAGGCAGTAGATAATTATTGTTATAACGAAGTTATTTGGGAATTTGGTTTACTTTGAAAACTGCACGGTAAGGATTTACTGTACCATACAAGACCTTACTATGATTCATGTCATTTAATGCTATTTATAAATAACTATCTTACATACTGACAAGACCAGTTGCTCCTGGTCTCCCTGGGCTAAGATTATAAGTGATTTAGTATTTCCCCCCCAAAAGTCATAATTATAAATGTATTAACAATGTAAACCCACAGTTAAAATTCAATCAAGTTACCAATTTGAAACCTTAAGTGATTGAAGGAATATATACTCAGAACTGGGGTCTATGCATCAAAAAGCTCCAGACAGTCAGTCTATTTTTCCCTTCTCATATTGATTAAATAGCAATTTATAAGACTATATGTTAATAGGAGTGTATATTAACACCATTCCTGCCACTAAAGGTCTGTAATCCTACACCCCCGCCCTATAGTGGAGTTAAAAATCTATTCCTCCCCCACCCCAGAGTTTTTTACTTTAGTGTACTACTTCAAACTCAGTCAAGTTATGCTTCACATTTCTCTTTCTGTTCTTCTTTCTCAACTTCTGCTTATGAGTGGAAACATCCATACTCGTCTTTCTCTTCTTGACTTATCTCATTTGACATAATTCCTTTTAGTTTCATAGAACAGAGCTCATAAAATAGAGCACATGTGCGCATATAGCCACAAGTTAGGGGAAAACACGTACATTAAAGCAAAAGTGCACAATAGCTTGCAGTGGCTCAATAAGTGCAGCAAACAAGTAGAAAGACTTAAAAAAAATAAAGTGGGAGTCGGGCGGCAGTGCAGCAGGTAAAGCGCAGGTGGCACAAAGCGCAAGGACCGGGAGTAAAGATCCCAGTTCGAGCCCCTTGTTCCCCACCTGCAGGGGAGTTGCTTCACAAGTGGTGAAGCAGGTCTGCAGGTGTCTATCTTTCTCTCCCCCTCTCTTTCTTCCCCTCCTCTTTCCATTTCTCTTTGTCCTACCCAACAACCATGATATCAATAACTACAACAATAAAACAACAAGGGCAACAAAAGGGAGTAAATAAATATTTAAAAAAATAAACCACTAAATCAAATAATTTCTACTTAGATGTAGATACTCTCCTCACCTACTTCCTATTTCACTACTCTTGATCACTCTAAGAGCAATTATGTCAGATAAAGTAAGGAGTATAAGAACTGGATAAAGGCAAGAGGCTGCATAATTTTTTAAAATTTTTACTTATAAACAGGAAACACTGACAAAAACCATAGGATGAGTGGGGGTCTGGGAGGTGGCGCAGTGGATAAGACTTTGGACTCTCAAACCTGAGGTCCTGAGTTCAATCCCCAGCAGCACATGTACCAGGATGAGTGGGGTACAACTCCACACAATCCAGTCACCAGAACTCCATATCCCATCCCTTCCCCTGATAGCATTCCTATTCTTTATACCTGTGGAAGTACGGACCCAGGGTCATTATGGGATGCAGAAGTTGGAAGGTCTGGCTTCTGTAATTGCTTCCCCGCTGAACATGGGCATTGGCAGGTCGATCCATACTCCTGGCCTGTCTCTTTCCCTAGTGGGGTGAGGTTCTGGGGAAGTGGTTCTTCAAGACACATTCATGGGGTTGTCTGCCCAGGGAAGTCCGGTTGGCAACATGTTAGTATCTGGAACCTGGTGGCTGAAAAAAGAGTTAACATATAAAGCCAAACAAATTGTTGACTAATCATGAACCTAAAGGCTGGAATGGTTCATATAAAGAGTTGGGGAGGGGAGTCCTCCATTTTGTAGATAGTTAGTAGGCCTCTTTTAGGTATATTCTAAAGAGCCCATGACTACAGTAGTTTTTGTTTGGTGTTTTTTTTTTGTTTTGTTTTGTTTTCCTAGGCTGAAATCTGATATGCAGGTGGATCCAAGTTATTGTCTGGAGAGATGATGTCATGGCTGGAAAAAGGACCAGAAAGCTGGATCACGGAAGAGAGTAGCTCCCAAATATGGGAAAGATGTATAAATATTGTTGACTGTAAACCCCATCTACCTGATCTGATCTGGGGCCCATATTCAGCTTAGGAGCCTATGTGACCTCTGCATCCCTGTAGATCTGCGCTCACATTCTGTGGTCATGAGTAGGAACATTCCTTGCTGCCCCAATTTTAAGACCCATCTTCCTCAGATGGAATATAGAGTATGTTGTCCAGCCTCCCTTCAGAGGATAGAACATTCTCTACCATTGTGATCCAAGTTGAGGGTAAGGTCCTGTGGGGGACCGCAAAGGGGTCTGTTGTGTTGTTCCTGATAGAGATGAACAGTAACAATAGAGAAAGTGATCTATTCGAGATCTAGGCCATCATGTTTGTTTGGGAATCTCAGGAGTCCCTGAGAGGGCCCCAGCTGATGGGGTGGCCTGATAGTGACTAAGGAGTCATTGTTAAAGTATGCCAGTCTCTTGCCCTTATTCAGCTTTTGCAGTTCTTACTTTGATAAGTTTAGCTTTGGAGTGAGTGAGGGAAGTAGGTGAGGAGGGTCTCTAAGTCTAAGTAGACACTATTTCATTGGGAGCTTTATGGTGTCTTTTTAGGTCTTTCTACTTGCTTGCTGCATATAATGACTCACTGCAGACTATTGTGCACTTCTGCTTTCAGGTATATATTTTGCCCTAGTTTATGGATATGTGTGAACATATGCTCTATCTCATAGGACCTGGTCTATATCTAGGTTTTGGGACTTTGTTAGGAAGTGAACCACCTGAAATGGAATTAGAGAATACTAGGAAAGGAAAGGTCTCACCTGAGTAATGAAGCTGAAGGGTTGGCATTCCATGCCTGACGTCTCTGGGCACAGTCTGAAGTGAAGCATGCTGAGATGGTACTCGTTTCACTGATTTGGTTGAGATCAGCAGATGCAAGATCATTTGGTATGAATTGAGAGAAGCATGCAGGAACGTGAGCCCCACCCTAAAGGTTCCAGGACTAGGGGAAATATAGGCTCTATAAAGGAGGCAGTAGTTTCCTGCTGTCTTAGGGTTTAAGAAGGCAATCGATAGTTATTGCTGTAATCAAATTATTTGGCAATTGGGTTAACTTTGAAAAATCCCTTTGTTAGGGTTTGCTGTATCATACACACCATCACCATAATTTATGTCCTTTGATATTATTTGTGTATAGCTGTGTCTTATAGAGTAATGCCACCGGTTGCTTCTGTTCTCCCTGAGACCGCATAATTTAATGATGGCTCTTTTGGTCACTACCAGGCCACACTTTCATCTGGTGCCCTAGTCAGGGAATCCTCAGATTCCCATTCAGATATGATGGTCTTAGACCTCTAACAGATCCCTCTTTCTACCATTGCTGGTAATCTCCATCAGGAACAGCACCATGGACCCTCTCGTGGGCCTCTCCAGGAGCTTGCCCTCAATATGCAACAAAAATGATAGAAGCTGCCTTACTCTTTGAAGGGAGGCTGGGTCAACAATTCTGCCACTTGAGGAAGATGGGTCCTGAAATGACTGCAGTCTAGAATGTTTCTAGCTATGACTATGGAATGTGAACTCGACCTACAGGGATACAAACAAAGGTTACACAGACTCCTGTGCTGAATTTGGGCCCCAGATCAAACCAATGGGGTTTATAGTTAATGGTATTTATATACTTTTCCCATATTTGGAAGCTACTCTCTTCCCTGATCCAGTTCTCTAGTCCTATTTCCAACTTGACACCATCTCCTCAGACAATACCTTTAGCCCACCTGCACATTAGCTGTTGGGCTCAATCAAGAATTAATAAAGTCATGAGTCTTTTAGACTTTACCTAAAATAGACTTCCTTCCCCATTCTCTATAAAACCCATATTCCTCCTAGTCCTGGAACCTCTGGGGCATGGTTCATTTTCCTTCATGTTTCTCTCAGTCCATACCATTTGATACTGCTCCTGCTGATCTTAACCAAATCAATGCAACCAGTACCATCCCAACATGGTTCACTTAGAATGGTGGCCAGAGGTACCAGGCAGGTTGAATGAACCTGCCAATGTCCATGTCCAACAGAGGAGAAGCAATTACAGAAACGAGATCTTCCACCTTCTGCACCCCATAGAGACCTTTGGTCCATACCCCCAGAGGCATAAATAATGGAAAAGTTTCCAATGGGAGGGGTGGGATATAGAACTCTGGTGGTGGAACTCTGGTGTCTTATCCTATGATCTTGTTGAATTTTATTAGATTAAAAAAAAAAGTCAGCTTGTTTCTTCATAGAAAGTTGTTTTCATGTCCCTGGAGATTTAGCACAGTGGAAAAAACAAAACACAAAACAAAAACACTGGATTTTTAAGCATGAGATCTAGTTCAAACATAAGCTTCAAGAGTTTGATTACTAGGATATATCTGAGTGATTGGTTCTCTCTCTTCTTCTCTCATAAGTAAAAAATTAAAATTAAAAATAAAAAAAGGTTTTTATCTCACTGTGTCCTCACTTGGTAGAAAGAACAGAGTTCCTTGGGGTCTTTTTATAGGGAAACCAATCTTTTTAATGAAGATTTGACCTAATCACTATCAAATCACGAAGTCACCTCCACACCCCAAGCTCTTCCCCAGCCTCTAATACTAATCATCTTGAAGTAAGGGTAGAGGTGAAAGAACACAGACTTTTAGTCCTCAATAAATGTAATGATGCCCATCTGTCTTTCTACAAAAAATGTATATATAATACCATTCATAGAATTTTCTTATAAGGAAGCACTGTGTGGTTATGATTTAGTACTTTCCTCCCTACATAGAAATACAAACATACATAAATTATATGTTTTGCCAAATATTTTATTGCGCAGTGAAACAAATTAAATATATATTTAGATATATATATTTAAATGTACATATACATTTAAATGTGTATATATATTTGAGATACATATGCTCACATTACCTGATTCAAGCATATAACAAATCTTGGTTGCACAGTAATACTATTTCTAAATAAACAGTGGCTCAAATGGGTGGGTGGAGGGAAAGATATCCACCATTATTGCTTTCTGGAAAAACAAAAACAGGAAAGGAAGTAAATTTGCAACTCCATTAGCAAGTTGAATTTCAGCAAACATTTTAATAGAGGAAGGCAAGGAAATAAAGTGTATGAATACCTAGAAATGACACTATTACATAACATAAAGTTATAATGACTATATAATTTGAGAAAACACAGACATGGGAGATGATAGCGCAGAATAGGCATCCAGCCTGTGATATATCCAAGTAGGAGTGTCTAGCTTGCCAATTTCTTAACAGAAATTGCTTTCACAGAGGTAGATAGTATGACCTATAACAACAGAGGAGCTATAACCAACAGAGAGACCAGAGTCTAAATGAAATGTTACACCATTTCTAGAGAATGATAAATTCTTTGACTTTCATCTGAGAGTTTGTGTAAAAGAGGATTATGATGAGTATAATTTAAAGGGGATATACATTTTTGAGACACCTCAGACTTGCTATGATCATGAAAATTAGCAGCTGGGGTGGGGGAAAGAATGGAGATAATCAATATGTATGTACAGAGATTTGGCTTCTGATAAACACCCATATGATAACATCAGGTCTACTCAGCACATTAATGAAATTTGGCAAGATTTATGAATTATTTTAGCAACCTCCCCAGGAAATGAAATTTAGCTGATGCAATCCCATCTCAGGAAAGGCCAGATCTGCATATCATTAACATTTGTTTTGGTGGATTCCCAAAAATGGGTGCAGTCTGACCCAAAATGAGTGCTATAAAAAAATAATAAATAAAATAAAATAAAACCTCAAGACGGAAATGTGAAACCATGTGACATTCTTTAAGGACAAGTGGCTTGTGCCAAACCTAGCCACAAAAGTGCTATGTTCAGCAGCTACACCTGTGTGGTCACTAGGAAGTTATCTGGCTGTGATTGTTTCACACATCAGACTTGAAAGGAAGAAGAAAAAGAATTTAAAGGAAGGATGGAATACACTGGCCCACATCTCACAAAAAGGGGGTGAGGGCTTTCTTTCTCCTTCCATTTCAGCCTTCCAACTGGAGTAAACAATGATACAAGGGTGTTTTATCTGTAGAAAAAGAAAAATGTAGTTTTTATGCTACAGATGACATTTAAGAGGGGATCTTGCCTATTTGACTACTGACCATTTCCACATTGTAGTTAATTTGAAATTTCCTTTTTAAGCAATCTTTCCTAGAGACCAAGTATTGGCTTGAGGCCAATTTATTCTGTGCCAGAAAGCTATTTCTCAGACCCAATTATCTAGAAAGCTCATGAAATGTGTTCCTTGGCAGGCTCAAGAAAAATGATTTTTTTTTTAAGTCGGGTCTTTTAGAGGAACTCTCAGAATTTTAAATCCAATATCTTGTTTTGGCTGAAAGCACATAGACAGAAAGAAACATTAGTGAATAAAAATGAGGGCTGGTTTTTTAAAATATTTATTTATTTATTTATTCCCTTTTTTGACTTTGTTGTTTTATTGTTGTAGTTGTTACTGATGTCGCCATTGTTGGATAAGACAGAGAGAAATGAAGAGAGGAGGGGAAGACCCAGAGGGGGAGAGAAAGACAGACACCTGCAGACTTGCTTCACTGCCTGTGAAGCGACTTCCCTGCAGGTGGGAATTCTTACCCAGTCCTTGTACTTTGAGCCACATGCGCTTAACCTGCTGCCTATCTCAAATCCTGGGCTGTTGTTTTTTGTATAGGCCCAGGAGATAAGTTGCATCAAGTGGGGAGAGAAGACAATTAAACAAAAAGGCATAAAGCCAATGATCTTCCAAGATTCCCATCTTCAACATAAATATTCATTCAGGTACAACTAAGGAAAGATCTGGACGTTGTGAATCTTTTTTTTTTCTTCAGCTTTTTGAGCCAGATGTTTTATCAAAAGCAAAGAAAACCATAAAGTTAAAACTCATATCTGTTTTAGGCTGGGCTCCAGTGAACTGACAATGACTTAGAAATTAACATATTTGTAATCTCAACTGCCCAGAGAGAAGCAGGAATGAAGAGGACAGTGGTAGTGCACCTGGTTGAGCGCACATGTTACAGTGCTGAAGGACCTAGGTTCAAGCCCCCAGTCCCCATCTTCAGAGGGAAAGCTTTCTGAGTTGTGAAGAGGATCTGCAGGTGTCTCTCTTTCTCTTTCCCTATCTTACCCTCTCGGTTTCCAGCTATCTCCATCCAACAAATAAAGATGATAAAAAATTTAGAAAAACAAACAAATAAAATAAAAACTTAAAAAAAAAAAAAGAAACAGGAGTACAAACCTGCTTGTGAAACCCTATCCACTAACCTCATTATAGAGAACTTTCAATTCATAGTTGTTTTCAAGTGTTCTGGTCTTAAATTAGAATTTGTGAAAATATTATGTAAAATTCACTGTTTGGAAGTTTGGGAGTATCTGTATGATAAACTTGTTAAAATTAACATGCAATATTATCTGAACATTGATATATAGCTAAGACTTTTTTACTACCCTCAGTCTTAAGATAGTATAAAAAGCTTAAAATGCTAGTTTCTTGAAAGTAAATGAAGAAAGACAAACATGAGTAACTATTATTCAATACTACTATTATATATGTTTCATTAGTGTGGGATAAAACATATGTCTTATTTATTAATATATATATTAATATATCAAATATGATCCAAGTTTCCAGTCCCAAATATGGTCAAATATTTTATTTTATTTGATTTACAGTTTTGTGGGTTTTTTTTTTAACCTTTTCTATTCTTTTTTTTTTAAACTTGATGGGATAGAGAAAAATTAAGAGGGAAGGGGAAATTAGAAGAGAGAGACACCTGCAATACTGCTCCATTGCTTATGAAGGTTCCCTCTGCAGAAATGGGAGTGAGAACCTGGGTCCTTGTGCATAGTAACGTGGGTGTGCCACCTCCCAGTCCCAGTATTTTCTTTTTTAAAAAGGGATTGTTTAGACTTACTTATTCAATGATTGTAAGCAAGAAAGACCAAAGCATGACTTTGCCATATGTACATACATGAAGATATTGGAGACTTATTAATGTCATTGGAACTTCCAGAACCAGTCTGAAGAGATCGAACAGCATTACTAATTAAAATTAAGTTGAACATAACAGCATTTTTCCCCCTCTAGGACATGTACTGAATTTTGAAACAAAGCAAATATTTGAGAAACAGGACAGGAGAAATTCATTAACTCTTTTTTTAAATATTGATTTATTCCCTTTTTTTGTCCTTGTTGTTTATTGTTGTAGTTATTATTGATGTTATTGTTGTTGGATAGTACAGAGAGAAATGGAGAGAGGAGGGGAAGACAGAGAGGAGGAGAGAAAGATAGACACCTGCAGACCTGCTTCATCACTTGTGAAGCGACTCCCCTGCAAGTGGGAAGTCAGGGGCTCAAATTGGGGGATCCTTACCCTGGTCCTTATGCTTTGCACCACGTGCGCTTAACCTGCTGTGCTACCGCCCGGCTCCCCATTAACTCTTTTTTTAAAAAAATAAGATTTTATTTATTAGTATTAATGAGAAAGATGGGAGAAGAAAAAGAAATCTCACTCTGGCACCTATGCTGCCAGGGACTGAACTCAGGAGCTCATGCTTTAGAGTCCAATCTATTATCTACTGTGCCACTTCCTGAACCACAAATCATAAACTCTTTTTTTTTCTTTCCAGAGTTATTGCTGCTATTTGGTCTGCATTATGAATCCACTGCTCCTGGAGGCCATTTTCTATTTGTTGTTGTTATTGGATAGGGCAGAGAGAAATTGAGAGGGGAGTGGATGGTAGACAGAGGGAGAGAGAGAGAGAGAGACACCTGCAGACCTTTTTCATTGTTTGTGAAGCTACCCCCTTGCAGATGGGGAGCCAGGCCTCAAACCGGGATCCTCGCACTGGTCCTTCTGCTTTGTACTATGTGACCTTATCCGGTGCACTACCGCCCAACCCCCTCACTAACTCTTAGTGTTTCCAGGTAAAAAAGATAAATTGAGGGGGTCAGGTGGTAGTGCCCCTGATTGAGCGCACATGTTACAATGCACAAGGAGCCAGGTTCAAGTCCCCGGTCCCCACCTGCTGGGGAACAGCTTCACAAGTGGTGAAGCAGGGCTGTAGGTGTCCCTCTGTCTCTCTCCCTCTCTATAACCCCCTTCCCTCTCAATTTCTGGCTGTGTCTATCCAATAAATAAATAAAGACTAAAAAAATTTTTTAAGTTTTCTTTTTTAAAAAAAGACTAATTTTGTCAGATAAATGAAATCTATAAAAGAAATGCAAATGGAAATTTGAGGATTGAAAAACGCTAAATTTACAGGGCCAGATGACAATTCATCTGGTATAGCACATGACCAGTTACTATGCATGAAGCCTTGGGTATGAACTCCAGCAAACATGCAAAAGTAATGGGTAGCAATATGGGAACTCAGTGGATGACAGAGCAGAGTTGTGTATCTCTCTCCTCTTCATTTCTCTTTCATTTTTTAAATATATGTATTTTATTAATTATTTAATAGATTATAAGATATAATTTCACACCACTCTCACCATCAAAGTTCTGTGTCCTCACACTCCTCCAACAGTAAACACCATAGTTCTCCCCAGGCCATAGATAGACGTTGAATATATATGTATATTTCAAGTTCATGTGTTTCAATGTTCTATATTCAACATATGAATGAAATCATCCCGTAGTTTTTCTTTAATTCCTTATATCACTAAGCATAATCACTGCCAGTTCCTTTCATCCAGTCCCAAGGGTCATATGAATATATGTCTAGTGACTACTCCTATTACCTTTCCCTCTTCTCCTCCTTCACCTTCTTTTTCCTCTTCTTGTTCAACTCCTTCTCCATCTCCTTCTTCTTTTCTTTGTATTGAAAAACTCAAATTAGTGATTTTTATTCCATTCTTAAAGGCCCCCCTACCCCCCATTTAAGTATCCAGCATAGTTTTTTTTTTTTTCTGACATTTTTTAATCAGGAAAATGAAAAGGCACACACCAGAGAAACACATGAGCCATTTGACAAATATAGCTGTCCCCATGTGGAAGTTGATACCCATTTTTATTTACATCTAAAGCCCTGCATTCACTTCCTTTTTAAGTCAGACCTACACCATTACAACATTCCTTTCAGATAAGGGAAACAGGGAGAGACGTCCTCAGGTGTTCTTCAGATTCTCTTCCCTCTCAGTCATGGGCAAAAATAAAATATTCCTGGTTACAAAAGTTCTGGGTCCCCATAGAACTGGAGTTTAGAGCCCTCTGGTCATCTTTTATAACATTTGTCCATACTCAGGAGTATGGACAAAATTCTTTGGGGGGGGGACAGAAAGAAGAAATTCTGGTTTCTGTAATTGTTACTTTGCTGGACATGGACGTGGACTGGTTGATCCATACTCCTGGCATGTCTCTATCTTTTCCTAAGAGGATAGGAGAAGCAAGGGTGATATTGGTAAGATCATCTTCCCAGGGAGGTCAGGGTGGGATTGTAGCTACATCTGTTAACTTGGCTACTGAAAGGCAGTAAGACATAAAGCAGTAAATGTTGGTTTTTCCAAAGAGTGAACAAAATTGACAAAATTTAGCCAGACTCACAAAACAAAGAAGGGAAATGCCCCAAATAAATTGGATAGTAAATGAAAGAGGAGATATCACAACAGACACCACAGAAATTCAACATTTCCTGAAAGACTTCTATAAACAACTATATGCTGCCATGCTAGAGAACCTGGAAGAAATGGATGATTTCCTAGATACCTATGAACTTCCAGAATTAAATAAAGGGGAACTAGATAACATGAACAGGCTCATCACAGCTAATGAAATTGAAACAGCTATCAAAAACCTTCCCAAAAATAAAAGTCCTAGACCAGATGGTTTTATATATGAATTCTACAAAAAGAAGTTCAAAGAAGAACTAATACCTCTACTTTTAAAATTCTTCCAGAAGATTGAAAACACTGGAATACTTCTTTCCAGCTTTTATGAAGCCAACATCACTTTGATACCAAAAGCTGACAGGGACACAACCAAAAAAGAAAACTATAGACCAATATCTCTGATCAACATAGATGCTAAAATATTGAACAAAATTCTAGCCAACCAGATACAGCAGCCTATTAAAAAGATTGTTCATCATGACCAAGTGAGGTTTATCTCAGAGATGCAAGGTTGGTTTAACATACGTAAATCAATCAACGTGATCCACCACGTCAATAAAAGCAAGACCAAAAACCACATGGTCATATCAATAGATGCAGAGAAAGCCTCTGACAAAATACAAGATCCCTTTATGATCAAGACACTATGAAAAATGGGAATAGATGGAAAATTCCTGAGGATAGTGGAGTCTATATATAGCAAACCTACAGCCAACATCATACTCAATGGTGAAAAACTGGAAGCATTTCCCCTCAGATCAGGTACTAGACAGGGCTGCCCACTATCACCATTATTATTCAATGTTGTGTGGGAAGTTTTTGCCATAGCAATCAGGCAGGAGCAAGGAATTAAAGGGATACAGATTGGAAGAGAAGAAGTCTAACTCTCCCTATCTGCAGATGGCATGATAGTATACATAGAAAAACCTAAGGAATCCAGCAAGAAGCTTTTGGAAATCATCAGGCAATACAGTAATGTGTCAGGCTACAAAATTAACATTCAAAAGTCAGTGGCATTCCTCTATGCAAACACTAAGTTAGAAGAAGTGAAACCCAGAAATAAATTCCTTTTACTATAGCAACAAAAACCATAAAATACCTAGGAATAATCCTAACCAAAGAAGTGAAAGACTTGTATACTGAAAATTATGAGTCACCACTCAAGGAAATAGAAAAAGACTCTGGGGTGGGTGGGTGGGTGGGGGGAGAATACAGGTCCAAAAAGGATGACAGAGGACCTAGTGGAGGTTGTGTTGTTATATGGAAAACCGGGAAATGTTATGCATGTAGAAACTATTGTATTTACTGTCAATATAAAACATTAATTCCCCGTAAAGAAATTAAAAAAAAAAAAAGAAAGAAACATACCTACGAGGGAGTCGGGCAGTAGCGCAAAGCGCAAGGCCCAGTGTAAGGATCCTGGTTCGACCCCTGGGCTCCCCACCTGCAGGGGAGTCGTTTCACAGGTGGTGAAGCAGGTCTGCAGGTGTCTTTCTCTCCCCCTCTCTGTCTTCTCCTCCTCTCTCCATTTCTGTCTGTCTTATCCAACAATGTTGACATCAACAACAACAATAAGTACAACAACAATAAAAAGTAATAAGGGCAACAAAAGGGAAAATAAATAAATAAATAAATATTAAAAATTAAATATAAAATAAAGAAATACACATATGAAACACAATATACATAGGAAATACAATGACTACCATTGCCTGGTAGTAATCAAGCCTCTAGAGAAACTGAGTAACACTGTAAGAGAGCAAAAAAAATCTGTCAAACTTTAAAAAATGCCTTTGCTGAAAGGTTTAATTTCAAAGGAGATTTCCTTGGGGCAGAATGAAGATTAACTTTGAAAGACTCTTTTTAGAAAATGTATGGTCTCTAGAGAAGGTAGAATTTGCATCCCCTTTAAAAGACCCTTTCTTTTCTTTCTTTTTTTCTTTTTCTCTCCCTTCAGCTAAGATAGCAGAAGAATTTATTTATTGTACACGAGTTACATTCAGCCACAGGAGAACAGAACTGGTCCAGAATGTCAAGTCCAAAGAAAAGGAGCAAAAGGGACTGTGTTTTGGTCTGAGCAATGAAGGTCATTCAAGATGGTTGCATAGTAGATGGCGATGTTGTTCTAGATCTGCTGATACAAGTTCTAGGCTGCAGCACACAAGTCCAGTTTGTACTGGTGCCTCTGGCCTCTAGCATTCCTTATTTCTGCTCCTGTGGCTTCCATGGGTGCACAGGTCTGCTTGGACCTCTGCCTCATCTTTCTTCTTTTGCGCTTCAGCCTGCTCATTCACTTCTTCTTTCACTTGGCTTTCATCTTGCAAAGCATTCTAGGAAAATGGCTGTAAGGCCCAGAGACTAAAAGACCCTTTCATCTCCCACCTCTATCTCAGAAAGTTTTTTTTTTTTAATATAGTATCTCAGACCACACAGCTATTACTCAGAATCCCTGGGTCTCATCCATTTGTACAGTAGGTTTATATGCTGTTAAAAAATTTGATTTACATTTTCTCATATTAATCTGATTCAGATTTTTTGGCCTTGAAAACAAAGGGGTACAGAATTATTTCTTGTCACCTCTGTATCGCCATGAGATACATTCAATAAAATGAGACATTCATCTTGATCATTCGTATCCTCATGGCAATATAATGCTTTTTGTAAATCCAATATGAAGTTTTTCTTACAATAGGGTATACTTGAAAACATTGCTTATTTTACAAAGGTTTTGATTGAAGTGTCATATCTGAGAGGTATATCCATAGATTTATATATGAGATAATAGTTTTTTAAAAATAATTTTTAAAATTATTTATTTATTAGGCCAGAAAGAAATTAAAAGGGGGAAGAGGAGAGAGAGAGAAGGAGAGAGAAAGAAACATATCTGCTGCATATTCCCTTGCAGGTGGGAACTGAGTACTTGAGCCTGGGTCCTTCTGCATGGTAACATATACGATTAACCAAATGTGCTGCAGTTTTAAGGAACTGATTGTTGAGCCAATAGATCTCTATCCTGAAAAATCATTCATTCTTGAGACCTGGCTAAGTGTACATATTAGCAAGTCCAGGTTCAAGCCCCCCTCCCCCTACACCTGCAAGGGGAGAGTTTCATGAGCAGTGAAACAAGTACTATGGTGTTTCTCTTTCCTCCTTCTCTCTCTATCGCTGTCTCTCTCTCTCTACCTCTCTCTCTCTCTCTTTCTCTTAATTTCTTTCTGTCCTATCAGATTGAAAAAAATAAAAATAGGTGAGAGGGTGAATGACGGGGCCTGGAGTGGCTGCCAGGAGTGGTGGGTTTGTCATGTAGAAACTTAGGCCCAGTGATAACCCTGGTGTGTTGTGTGGGAGTAGAGAGGTGGGGCGGTGGGAACCATTTGTTCTCTAACTATCTCCTGAAAATTCTTTTATTCTTCAAGTCTTCAAGGATACCCTCCACAATTTTAAAGATATGAATACCATAGAAGACTTTGGCCATACCTCACATTATTTCAAAGCCAAGCATGGATTTCCTTGTTCTTGTCATTTTGCAAATAGAACTTCTGTTTGCAATGTGCAAATATAGTTAACATTCATTCCTCCTTCTACAGGTACTTCAGCACGTTCGGCTAAATATTGCATTTGTGAAATATTATTAATTAAATTGCTACCGGTTTTCTTCTGCTTCCTGAAAATTCATATATAGGTAGCACTTTTAAGAAAGCCTTAGGAACAATGAGTGCGTTTACTCTTATTTTTGTCTTTAATATAAATAGCTCTGAATTGCCATGATTTCGTGCCATAAGCATCCTAGATTAATACTGAAGATCTATTTATTGATTTAAGAATAAAAGAGTGCCTACCCACAAATACTATCTGGGCAAAATGCCTCCTGGAGGTTTATGGCTAAGATCAACTTGGAGGTAATAAAATGACAAAGCATCTTTCACTGCTATCATTCTCTGTGAGGTTACTACAGAATAATAGGATGTACAGCCCTATAGTACCCATCATAAAGATTTACACAAATTGTTCCTTTCTTTCAGATTGCTGATACTTTCCTCAGTGTTACATACTGTCATTAAATTCTCCACCCTCACTATTACAGCTTCCATTACCACCCACATGGCACTATGGTTTTATCCATGGGTGGCAGATGTTATCACCATATGTCATCCGATCAATTTTCCATTCAAGGGTAATGTAATGTTTGGGGGGAAGCCAACTCACACTTTAGTAAAGGCTTTCTCTGTAGTCTCCACCAGCCATAAACGCAAGCATCCTTTTAACTTCTTGGCTCTGATACCTAACCAAAAAATCAGCAGGGTTCTCAGAGATGCTTTGCATGTTTTCCTGTTAGTTGGGCGCTCTCTCAGTATTACCTGCCAACATTTTTTCCTGCTTTAGAGTTCGACATTATTTTGTGCTCTTCTAAATAATCTGGACATTTCAAATTATTCTGGGCAGAGGGTTGTTAGGTAGTTGAATCCCCAGGGTTAATAGCAGTTTCAGGACTAGAGCTCATGATCTGCTTTCTTATTTTTAGGTTCTGAAGCTCACTTCCTTGCTTCAAAACTTGGCATTACTCACAGCCTATGATATTTGATTCAGAAGGGTACCCAAAGTTAGGACGAGCTTTCATTTAATTTACTTGTGCATCTCTGATTAGTACATGCACTCTTTCTCTTAAATTTTTTTTATTATTATTTTTACCTATTTACTGAATAGAGACAGAAATCAAGAGGCAAGGGGGTCTAGAGAGGGAGAGAGACAGAGAGATACCTTCAACACTGCTTCGCCACCCACAAAGCTTTCCCCCTGCAGGTGCGGAGGAGCTAATGGGGGGAGAGGGGGGCTTGACCCCCCCCACCCCAACATGTGCACTCAACCAGGTATACCACCACGAAGCCCTCTCTCTTTTGCACTCTATTTTGCTCAGTTCTCTTCAGTTTCTACTGTTTTCTCTTCACATTTTCCCCAAACTTCACTCACACTATAGATGCATATTTTTTCATAATTATTGAACTTCTTATTATTTGCAAGTAACTGTACTTTTCTTAGGAAATTTAAATATTAGCAATATACACTCTCCCAAGATTTATACATTTTAGAGATAAATCTTAAGTTATATTGAAATCAGTGCAATCGAATCGTTCCATTCCACATCTACATTGGGTTATTAAGATTTGGAATGTTTGGGAAAAAGACAAAGTGAAAGCAATTATTGGTTTTTATTAATCATAAAATTATTTTCCTGGCAAATACCCAATCTACCTGCAATTTGGTAAAGAAATTTCTGTTTACAATCAGCACATTCATTAGTATCTTAAGCACTTGGACTATGTCCTTTTTCCATTTGCTTGTAAGTGTCAAGTTATCCAAATCTTATGGTCAAACTCATTTAAAATTCCTTCATCAGTATGATTACATGATTTGCCTTTCTTCTGGTATTTTCTAGCTATTTTATTTCTTTCTCGATATGAAACAACCTATAATTACCGTGGCATTTCAGATATAGACAATCTGTACTTTCATATAAAATAAAGGTTCATTTAAAATTGTTCACATTCAGTATGCTCTCAAGTGTCAGGTCACCCTTTGGGGCACTTTCTGTCAATATGAAATGTCTTTCAAAACCAATCTAAAGTGATATCTAAAGTGATTATCTAAAGTGATAACCAATCTAAAGTGATATTTAACTGATGTTAAAACATCATCATACTTTAAAGGTTAAATTACTTGTTTTTTGTTTTGTTTTTTTGCCTCCAGGGTTATCGCTGGGGCTGGGTGCCTACACTACGAATCCACTGCTCCTGGAGGCCATTTTTTTCCCTTTTGTTGCCCTTGTTGTTTATTGTTGTTATTGTTATTGCTGTCATTGCTGGATAGGGCCGAGAGACATCGAGGAAGGAGGAGAAGACAGAGAAGGAAAGACAGACACCTACAGAACTGCTTGACAGCCTGTGAAGCGACCCTCGTGACACAACACCCCAACCCCGTAGCCCCTGCTGGTGAGGGCTGAGTGTTTTGAACTTGGGTCCTTGAGCACTGTAATGTGTGTTCAGCCATGTGTACTACTACCTAGCTCCCATAAAAGTTTTTGACAGTTTGGTCCCTTTAAGGGTGTGTTTTCTTTTGAATTCATCTGCACTGCCACTCCTGCCTTAAATCTGTCACTTTAGTGCTTCTTCAATTTCAAAAATACGAAGTTTATTTGTTTATTTATTAATTATTATTATTATTATTATTTATTATTATTTTAACCAGAGCACTGTTCAGCTCTGGCTTATAGTGGTGCGGGGGATTGAACCTGGGACTTTGGAGCTTCTGGCATGAGAGTATGTTTACATAACAATTATACTATCTACCCTCTGCCCTTGAAGTTTATTAAGACAGTCTTCTCTAGCTGGTTATGCATGGATACTTTTTTTTAAAAATCATTTGGTATGTTGTAATCTTCATCTATTTCTTTACTGGTTGATTGTGTAATCCCAAAATCTTACTGCTAGAATCCAACTGAAGGAATTCTCACCCAGTTAATACACAAAATATTGAAACTCCTTTCTACTAAAATTTACTCTCATTTTTATACTCTATTTTATTTTTATAGTATTTTTAAAAATATTTATTTATTTCCTTATTTCATTGTTGCCCCTGTTTCATTGTGGTAGTTATTATTGTTGTTGTTATTGATGTCATCGTCATTGGATAGGACAGAGAGAAATGGAGAGAGGAGGGGAAGACAGAGAGGGGGTGAGAAATATAGACACCTACAGACCTGCTTCACCACTTGTGAACTGACTCCCTTGCAGGTGGGGAGCTGGGGGCTTGAACCAGGATCCTTACACCCGTCCGTGTGCTCTGCTCCACATATGCTTAACCCACTGTGCTACCGCCCAGCCCCCCCCAGACTTAATTTTTTAAATATACTTTTATTTAGTTAGTTTTTACTGCTTCCAAGGTTATAGCAGGGGCACTACTCCTGGTGGTGGCTACTTTTTCCTCTATTTATTTATTTATTTATTATTTGAAGGTGCAGAGAGGGATGAGAAAGAGGTTTAAATTTGGTCTATTGTGATTGGCTGGACATGCAAGCTACTTAGTAAATTATTTATCTGACCCCCTGAATCATAATTTTAAAAATGTGTCCTAAATGTATTCATCCATTCTCATTACTTTACTGAACCTCAGATGATGATTTCCAGACTACACCTACATCCCAGACTAGCCCATGATTTCAAGTGGCTACTTGAAATTTCAAGTTGTGTTTTTTTCAAACTTAATTTTAAATTTATTTTTTGTTCTGTTGATATAATTAAGTTGATTTACCATTTAAGAAAAGATCAAACTGCTTCTCCAGAAATACATTTAAAAGTTGAAGGTGGGGGCCCGGCAGTAGCGCAGCGGGTTAAGCGCACGGCACGTGGAGCAAAGAGCAAGGACAGGTGTTAAGGATCCTGGTTGGAGCCCCCCCCCCCCCCCCAACTGCAGGGGATTCGCTTCACAAGTGGTGAAGCAGATCTGCAGATGTTTATCTTTCTCTTCCCCTCTCTGTCTTTCCGTTCTCTCTCAATTTTTCTGTCTTATCCAACAACGACGACATCAACAACAACAATAACAATAACAATAAACAGCGAGGGCAACAAAAGGGAAAAAATGGCCTCCAGGGGCAGTGGATTCTTTTTGCAGGCACCAAGCCCCAGCAATAACCCTGGAGGCAAAAAAAAAAAAAGTTGAAAGTGAGGCATATTCCTCCCCAGCGCTTGAAGATTATAGGAACATTCTTGTAAGAATGGACAAGCCTGGTTCCTTCATTTTCATGTCCTGATCAGATTTTAAAATAGGGTGGGGGTAGATAGAATAATTGACTCTCATGCCTGAGGCTCCAAGGCTCCAGATCAGCACTACCATAAACCAGAGCTGAGCAGTGCTCTGGCAAAGACAAAAAAAAAAAAAAAAGTAAAAATGCTGGTTGGGCAGTAGTGCACCCTGGTTGAGGATAAAAGTTATAATGTTTTTTTGTTTTTTTTTTTTTGCGTCCAGGGTTATTGCCCGCACTATGAATCCCTTGCTCCTGAAGCCATTTTTCCCCATTTGTTGCTGCCCTTATTGTTTATCGTTGTTATCATTATTGTTGTCATTGTTGTCGTTGTTGTTGAATAGGACAGAGAGAAATCGAGAGACGACGGGAAGACAGAAAGGGGGAGAGAAAGACCCCTGCAGACTTGGGGAGGCGGAGGCTGGAACTGGGATCCTTAATGCTGGTACTTGGGCTTTGTGCCATGTGCGCTTAACCTGCTGCGCTACCACCCAGCCCCCAAGGTTATAATGTTCTATGGCCTTGGTTCAAGTCCTTAGTCCCCAACTTCATGAATGGTGAAGGAAAGCTAAAGGTCTATCTATCTATCTATCTATCTATCTATCTATCTATCTATCTATCTATCTATCTACCTACCTACCTACCTACCTACTTATCTACCTATCTATCTGGCATCTCTTCCCCTCTCAATTTCTTTCTGTCTTAATAAATACTTAAAAATAAAATTAAAATGCTATCTATTCAGGTTTGGCAGGTTAAATCTACTTTTCTTGCACCAACCCTTTTAAAAAAATATTTATTTATTCCTTCTTTTTGCCCTTGTTGTTTTATTGTTGTCGTTGTTGGATAGGACAGAGAGAAATGGAGAGGGGAGGGGAAGACAGAGAGGGAGAGAGAAAGATAGACACCTGCAGACCTGCTTCACCGCTTGTGAAGCGACTCCCCTGCAGGTGGGGAGCCGGGGACAAACGGGATCCTTAGCTGGTCCTTGTGCTTTACGCCACCTGCCACCTGAGGTTCAACCTGCTGCGCTACCACTGACTCCCTCTTGCACCAACTCTTATATCTATTAGTTGGCCTTTTGAGTGGGGAGGAATTAGAAATCAAACAATTTGAATTTTTAATCCAGTAACACTTATATGCTTAGGCCCCTGGCTCATCCCAGATACTAAAGTGGAGAGGTGCTGCCGTGTTAGTTGTTTCTCTTTCTCTGTCATAATATAAATAGATGCATACATTTTAAAAGTCAAAACATCCTAGAGCAGTGGGTTAAGCGCAGGTGGCACAAAAGTCAAGGACAGGATGTAAGGATCTCAGTTCTAACCCCTGGCTCCCCACCTGCAGGGGAGTCTTCACAGGCTTCGAAGCAGGTCTGCAGGTGTCTGTCTTTCTCTCCCCCTCTGTCTTCCCCTCCTCTATTTCTCTCTGTCCTATGCAACAAAACAACGGCATCAATAACAACAACAATAATAACTACAACAATAAAACAATAAGGGCAACAAAAGGGAATAAATAAATATAAAAAAATGAAAGTCAAAACATCCAAACTACATTTTTTAATGTTTCCTTCCAGATCTTTTTAAATCTGTAATAATGGTGCTACAATTGATTCAGAAAAAATCTAGTTAAATTTTGTGTTTGAGGTATGCTCCCATTGTTACATAGTTGGCAACAAAAGGGAAAATAAATAATAATAATAATATAAATTTTAAATGACCTGAGATAGCTTGTTAAAAGTGCTGAGTCATAATTTCCTCACCCTCTAGGGGTACTAATACTACTTCCCATCCCCTCAAAATATTTACTAGCCCACTCAGCCCACCTCCATAGTGCCCTTTTTCTTTAGTTCAATGCACTGGTCTCTCTCCCCATCTGGGTTCTTTCCTCCTTTCTTTAGGAATCCCATCAAATCTGCATTTTTAACAAGCCTCCAGGCAATGATTGTGATGCAGATGACCCTCAAACTCCTCTTAAAAAAATGTTGTCCTAGGAATTCCTCCAGCGATTTCTAACAGTAAATTCTTGAACCTTTGAAAGCACTTCTACACTGGAGGCCTGGAAATGGGCATATGGTATGGTTGAGACTTCCCCCATCTCTAACAGAGTCTAAAAACTACCTAGACAATCTTGTATACCAAATAAAATTAGTACACTTCTATACTAAATTAGTTTAGGTGAAGTAGCCAGCTAATCACTTGTTAACGTGATTGACACCTCAAACCCCTTTTTTATAGTTCTTTCTGAACTACCAGCAGTTTGTCTTTTGCCAGTTACTCTTAGAATAATTTGACATTACCCCATCCTTTTGTTCATTTAGTCCTACTTATATAAGAACTAATGATTGATTTAAGAAATTGGATAAAAAGAAAGCTCATAAATATCTCAGGTAGACAAACCATACCTTCAAGGTGATGATCCATTGTTTAATTGATATCTCGCCAAGGACATTTAGTGGCGGCTCAACTAATAACACTATCAGAAAGAGTCATAGCCTATAGTATGTTTAAACTAATACAATCTGCATATAGTTTGAACTCTTTGTTAATCTCAGTCTAATCTCCTTTACCAAATGGATGGATTTGTTTGGTTGCCTTGAGGAATTAGATCTACCTTGATATTTTCTTCAGCTGTCCTGTAATTCATGTTAAGCCACTGAGTTCAACAATGAAATTATTTTTTTTCCAGGGTTATTAGAATAAAATTGGAATTAAATTGATTACCTTGAAACATGGCAAGTGACCAATTCCTTTTTTAATCCTTAACAAATTTCATTATTCAGACTGGTAGACTGATGTTGGCAGCTAAAAGACCAAGTATTGCAAACTACATAACTCTGAAATATTGACATATTTCTTCATAATGATTAAACTATGAAGCTGGTTTTAAAGGGAAACTGTTTCAAGCAGAGGTTGAAATGCAAACAACATGAAACATTGATGTAAAGCATCTAGATTAATTAGAAAATGAATATGCAGAATGTTATCTTGATGTTCAGTCTCAGCCTTCTCTACGCATTGAAATGTACAATGAGATAATTTTCTTTCATTACTCGACTGGGAAAAATCAGTGAGAGCAAAAAATAAAATAAAGGCAATTCAGCTAGGTTTTACCATGAATGCTTTGCTTTGACTTCAGGGGAAAGGGAGTGATACTAATTAATACAATTTTCATAAATACAAAGAAAAACACTGTACTTCATCTGAGTTCACTTGCAATCTCTGTAGTGTGGAGCTTTTCACGGAGGTATCTTTTATCTCTTTATTTCTTTCCTTTCCAATTCCTTTTCTCTACTCCCTTTCTCTCTCTTAGCAGCAAGGATTTGTCCTCTAAAATAGTGGGGGTGAGAGGAAGCAAAGGATGGAAGCAGATCAGGGAGCATGAGCCAGAGAATGCCAGGATCTGGCTTTTGTTATTGGTTGGCTGCTGCCTGATGGATAGATGAGGGAGGAGTGAATTCCCCAGTCTGTTCTGACGGAGCCGAAGTACAGAAACATCCATTTTTACAGGTAAGAGCAAAAATATACTTTTCTATTCAAAAGAGAATGCTTCTCAAGTCTTACTAAGACAATTTTTGGATATGGTATTATTCTGAAGACGTTTTTCAAAAATTTAGCCATGCATTTATTAGCTAAGGAACCTTGGCAATGAACTGTTCTTTTTCTCTGCAAAATCCTTAGCTGATAAAAAAAAAAAAAAAAACAGCAGAGGCATGTCAAATCATGGATAACTTTCTAAGCACGTACTAGTGAAGCAAAATTAAAAATGAGCCACTGTGTATTTTTTGTTTGTCTTTAATGTCAGTTCCTGTTATTGTGTTCAAAGCAAGGTGAGGAAAGCTCTGTAAATTCCACAGGTCTTGAAAAAAAAAATGGAGCTTCCTTTGACTATACATTATGGAATTTCTGGAGTGTTTTTAAATATTTACAGCATAATAAGTGGTTTAGGAAAATAATTTTTGCAGATTATAGATTCTTATAGTGCTAATTTAAAAAGAATGTTTTATATATAGTCCAGCCCTTTCATTATTCTGACAAATCTCATGAGATTGACTGGTTGTATTGTCTTATCTAGTACATTGTAAGCTTATATGATTAAACAGTTTTTTATCAACAAGGGCGACACATACTCATTTATTGCTCAAAAATTGGTTTTGAAGTACTAAATCATTTGCTGTAAGCATAGTATCTTAATAGCAAGGTTTAAGTGTAGTTTCACTTCTCAATCAAATATATCTAGGTGAAAATTCCACTGCAACATTTATATTATTGGTGCTTTCCTTGGGGTGATATTTTAACAGATCAAAACTTAAGATTTTACTCTATATCTTATGTCTTGCTTATATTTCTTAAGGTTGCCCTTTATTTTTCCCTTA
The DNA here is from genome assembly GCF_950295315.1 of Erinaceus europaeus. Classification (NCBI taxonomy): domain Eukaryota; kingdom Metazoa; phylum Chordata; class Mammalia; order Eulipotyphla; family Erinaceidae; genus Erinaceus; species Erinaceus europaeus. Next base: position 25,732,290 of record NC_080179.1, on the reverse strand, counting down.
CAGGAAAATAGAGAAGTCGATATGTGTGGATTAACTGATAGTTACAGTAAAAATATGGAAAATAATTTTAAGTCATTTGATTTATATCTATTTTAGTTCACAAATGTAGCTCAATTAAAGGTGTGGTGACCTCACCTCCTTAAAACTGAATTTTAAAAAGTAGGATTATTATTTAAGTGTACTAAATCACAATTAACATTTGTTAATCATGACATTAACAGTTAATAATGTAAATAAGTTTTTCCATATATTTAAACATATTTCTTTACTGAAGCAATCTAGTAGAATGAATACATATAGTTTCCAGGTTTTGTTGTTGTTTTTATTGTTCTTGCTATTGCTGAAGAAACTGATTTTTGTCTGAGTAGTAGAAAAACATACCAATTCTTTTAAGATTTAACAAGGAGGGAGAGGTAAAACTGGAATATTGGGTACAGGTATAAGTGAAGTGGATGAAGGCATTATAAATTTTATAACTGTGTTAAATATAGTTAATAATACATTTACATACTTACATATTGACCCAAGCAAATATTCTTGCAAGGCTTATCGTTACCTGTTTCTAGATTTCAAAATCACTACATGATACTGAAATTATATCATATTTCTAATTTGATGGATTTTTCTGATCTTGATTTTTATTAAAAAAAAAATGGGTGAAAATTAATCCACCTTCTAGGCTGAAGTTTAGGGTCATATATAAGACCAGACATCCACCTCCTGAAATGTGTTAGAGAAATAAGTCAAGGCAATTATATATTTTTTGGCAATTATAAGTTCCTAGTAAAGATACCTCCAGGAATGAAGAGGACTTGATGAAAATTAGAGAGCAGAGATCCACATGGTTTTAAATTATTCTGTTTCCTTGGAAACCAGCTGCTGCAGATGCATTTTGCTTTCTTTGGCTAAAAATATCATCATTTTAATAATCGCTGAGGGAAAGGTTCTGAATAAAACCAGAGTATATTGTTGCAGTTTTTTTTTTTTTATAATTTCCTTAATGGTTCACATATTTTGGATGAAAAGTAGATAAGTCCTTTCTCAATCAGCATTTCCTGTCATCCCCTGGCAGATGTCTGCATGAACTCTCTCTGTGAGATAACTGTGGTCAGCTTTTACCGCAGAGACTACAGGGGAAAGTGTGTGTGTGTGTGTGTGTGTGTGTGTGTGTGTGTGTGTGTGTTTTGGGTTGAAAGCAAGGGAAATAAAAAAGCATGAAAGAAAACACTTCAGAGGTTCCTGTCCAAGAAAAGGATGAAATAAGGCAAATGAAAACCTTGTAAACCTCCTATCTGAAAGATAGCAAAGCATGTTTTACCATTGCTATAAACATTTTAAAGATTCAAATGTCGGTTATTAAGAGACTGCTATAAAAAGCCTTGTCTCCTTTTTCTCTTTATGCTTCTAGTAACTGGTAACATTCTGAATAAAACATAAGTGAAGAAAGAATATCAATTTCTCACTTATTTTAACCAAACAAAAACTTGAGTTGTGACATGTAGGTTGAAGCTATTAACTATATACAGAGGTTCAAGTTATTAATTATATACAGAAGATTAATTATATAATTTATCATACTAGATTAGAGGTTTTAAGAAAATTTCTTGTCCAGACAATATTTTATTTATGTCTTAATTAATTAATTAGATAAAAAGAGAGAGAAATTTAGAGGGGGAAAGATAGTGAGAGACAAAAAGACACCTGCAGCCCTGTTTTCCCCCTGCAGGTGGGGACCAGGAGCTTGAACCTGTGTCCTTGCACACTGTAATGTGTGCACATAACCCGGGCACTACCACCTGGCCCCTTAGCGTTAGATCATACTTTATTAATTTAATCCTTTCACTGTCTTTGTAATCCATCTAACATAAGAACGTATGCATCTGATAACCTAAAAGCTCCCTTAAAAATGTTAAGGTAGTATATTTAAAATCCAATGGATATTGTTTTGAATACACATAATAGTTTTTTGTTTTATCCGAAAGCTTTTATTTGGAAAAAAAAATCATGTTTTATGTTTTTTCTCCTTTAAAGAAGTAAAAATCACAGACATTCTATTTTAACATAGGCGATTACATTGCTAAAATATTTATTCATTGGGCAGGTGAAATAGCTCATTTGGAAAATGTGCTGCTTTGCCATATGTGAGATCCAGATTTGAGTCTGGTCCCCACCTCATTTAATCAAGCTTTGATGCTATGGTCTCTTTCACTCTCTCTCTCTGCCTCTAAAATTTATTTATTAGAAGAGAGGTTGGGACATCATACTTGAGGATGAGGATCCAACTCTTAATCCACTGCACCACTTCCTGGCCTGTCATCATGTTTATCTATTCTTTAAAAACTGTTGATTAAACATTTTTGCCCATTTTTTTTATAAATTGTTTGTTTGTTTTTGAGCTGTATGAGTTCTTTATAGATGCTTCATATAAATTACTTGTGAGATGTGTGATATGCAAATATTTTCTCCCATTTACTGGATTTCCTGTTTGTTTTTGTGTAGTTGGCATTCTGTGTGTAGAATTCCAAATAATTTCACTTGCCCATGTTGCTGAGTCTCCAAATACATCTTTGATATTGAAGTCCTGATGTGTTTCATTGGTATCTTCTGTGTGTTTTGTAGTTTCAGGATTAGTATCCAGGAGTTGATGATTTAACTTTGATTTAACTTTGGTGCATGGTGTGAAGTGGTGGTCTAAAATTTCATTTTTCTACCAGTTTCTGTCAGTCTTTTCAGCATCATTTGTTGAAGAGGCCTTCTTCCTCCATTGAACAACTTCGACCCCTTCATCATATATTAGGTGTCCTTTCTGTGTGGTTTTATTTTTGTGCTCTCTTTCTTATTCCACTGGCCCAAGAGTAGTACATCCTTTAGACTGAAATTAATTTGGTGTATCTGTACATTATTTTCCAGAGAGAATTAATATAATGGGAAGTGCTTAGTTTTTATCAGGTAACATGAGCAAAGCACTTTAGTACTCCCACAAGTGGCAGCCTTATCAATAAATATAAAGTTGACATTAAAGAGTAAATTACAACATATCAATCAGACTAATAAAATGGATTATGCAACATGTGCAAGTTACCCTTATTTCAGGCAAATAAAATATTTCAAGTAGAAAGTCGGGCGCTAGCGTAGTGGGTTAACCGCACGAAGCACAAGGACAGCATAAGGCCAAAGGATCCTGGTTCATGCCCCTGGCTCCCCACTGGCAGGGGTGTCACTTCACAAGCAATGAACTAGGTCTGCTGGTGTCTATCTTTCTCTCTCCCTCTCTGTCTTCCCCTCATCTCTCCATTTCTCTCTGTCCTAGCCAACGACGACATTAATAACAACAACAAAAAGAACTACAACAGTAGAACAATAAGGACCACAAAAGGGAATAAAGAAATTAAAAAAAATAGCTTAAAAATATTTCGAGTGTATCTCAAGTTCCTGATAACCATGCGTTTCCAAACAAAGGCTTACACTCAGCTATAGATAATTTTAAAATACAGTTTGTTACAGTGCCTACTTGTTGTTCCATTCTTCTTTATTGCTAGTTTGCCAGATTAATAGGTGAGTTTACATGACTCTCGTAAAGTCTCACACAATATATTCAGGAAAATTAAATATTAATGGCTTCTCCTGTAATGTCAACAATCTTATATTTATAATGAAAACATGCTAGTTTGGCAGATTATTTCACATTGCTAGAAGTGGAAGTCTGGAATTCATAAGAAATGGGAATAATGGGGGTAGGTAGTATAATGATTATGCAAAGAGACTCTCAAGCTTGAGGTTCCAAAGTCCCATGTTCAATCCCCTGAACTACCATAAACCAGAGTTGCTCAGCTCTCCGATAAAAAAAAAAAAAAAGAAGAAGAAAGAAAAGAAAAGAAATAATATCAGGGTATAAATGCTTGAATTATATTTTAAAATGTTCAAACAATGTTATATAATCCAAGCAAGTGAAAAATAGGATAGACATTTGTACAAGGTTGGGCTGTAACTCAAAATTTTATTGATTAGTGACCTGGACAAGGATCAGTGATTAAAGTGTTGAACTCTCAAGGGTAAAGTCCAGATTTTGATCACTGGCATTGCATGTACGAGAGTGATGCTATGATTTTCACTCCTTCCCCCTTTTATATTCTATTTAATTGATTTTTTAAAGAGAAATTGAGAGGGGAGGGGAGACAGGTAGATAGCTAGCTAGCTAGATGGATAGAGAAAGACTAACAGCTCTGCTTCATCATTAGTGAAGCTTCCCCCAACCCTGCCATGCAGATTGAGGCCAGGGGCTTGAACCCAGATCTTTGCATACTGTAATGTGTGCTCTACCAGATGCACTACTGGTCACCCCCTTACATGTTAATAAATAATTAAATCTTTAAGAATATTATTGATCTTAAGTCATTTCTTAAGTTTTTGTACCCAAATTAGTGTATTTATTTATTCCCAAGAATTAATTTTTAAAAAATATTTATTCCTTTTTATTGCCCTTGTTTTATTGTTGTAGTTCTTTTTGTTGTTGTTATTGATGTCATCGTTGTTGGATAGGACAGAGAGAAATGGAGAGAGGAGGGGAAAACAGAGAGGGGGAGAGAAAGATAGACACCTGCAGACCTGCTTCACCGCTTATGAAGTGACTCCCCGGCAGGTGGGGAGCAGGGGGCTCGAACTGGGATCCATATGTTGGTCCTTATGCTTCGCACCACGTGCGCTAAACTGCTATGCTACCGCCCGACTCCCATATTTATTTATTAATGAGAAAGAGAAAGAAAGAGAGAGAGAGCCAGACAGCTACTCTGGAGTATATGGTGTTTGGGATTGAACCTGGAATCTTAGCCATGTAAATTGTGTTCTCCATCATTAGTGGTAGAATTAGTGGCGAAATAGTCTCCAACTTCCCTGGTGACTATTTTTTATTTTTTTATTTATTTGATAATGATTGACAAGACTGTAGGATAAGAGGGGTACAATTCCACACAGTTCCCACCACCAGAGTTCCATATCCCATCCCCTCCATTGGAAGCTTTCCTATTATTTATCCCTCTGGGAGCATGGACCCAGGATCACTATGGGGTGCAGAAGGTTGAAGGCCTGGCTTCTGTAATTGCTTCTCCACTAAACATGGGCACTGGCAGGTGTATCCATACTCCCAGCCTGTTTCTATGTTTGCCTAGTGGGGCAGGGCCTGGAATCCCACCTCTCCTGGTAACTATTTTTGACTCGTGCTGCAGGTGTCTCTCTGTTTCTCTTCCTCTCTAATATTTCCCTTCTCTTGAATCCTTTATCTATCCAAAAATAAATAAAATACAAAGTATTCTAATTTTCCAAAATTAAACCAATTGTTAATAGGCCATCACAAATAGTTCTCATGAAGGTCACTATCTTTAATTTAAAAAAAATAGACTAAACTTTATTTTTTGTACAGAACTTCCTTTTGATATAATTCTTTTTTAAAATTATGTTTATTTATTGGATAGAGTCAGAATTTGAGAAGGAAGGGGGAGATAGGGAGAGAGAAAGAGAGATACCTGCAGTTGTGCTTCACCACTCACAAAGCTTTCCCTCTGCAGGTAGGTAATGGGGGCTCGAATCTTGGGTCTTTGTGCATTGTAACATGTGTGATCAACCAGGTATGCCACCACCCAATCCCCTTGATCTAAGTCTTTATGTAAGGAACTGCAGTAAGAAAAATAAACATATCTGTCAAATTAAAAAAAAAATCTATTTCAGGTTATGATGACTGATAAATGTCAATTTATTATTTAAAAATTTATTTATAAAATAAAACATATTGACACAGTCATAGGATAAGAGGAGTACAGTGTGCCAAAATAGCTCAGTTGGAAGAGCGTTAGACTGAAGAGGGGTACAATTCCATGTAATTCCCACTACCAGTGTTCCATATCCCACCCCCTCCCTTGAAAGCTTTCCTATTCTTTATCCCTCTGGGTGCATGGGTCCAGGGTCAGTATGGAGTGCAGAAGGTGGAAGGTC